>NW_004524950.1:481899-499769 GCF_000260255.1 Octodon degus | reverse complement strand
TTTCCGGAACCGGGGATTGAACTCAGGCCCTTGTACTTGCTAGGCAAGTGCTTATTCTATTGAGCTATCTGTCCGGCCCCCAATATTGTTAATTGTAGTCTCCATTTTATGCATAGCTCTCTAGAGTTGCTTATCTATCCTTTCATGCCCTGTTTCTTCCCTGCTCCCTAATAGTGACATATTCGATATTTTATTTTGTTCTTTAAGTAAAAAAAGAATAGAATTTTGAAAAAACACACATTTACCACACAGAGAATTGCTCCTTGGGCATCTGTTGGCGTTTTGGACAGGTCATTTCTTCATCCTATAGGGTACTGAGGATATTTAACATCCATGCTTCTTGGCAAATATTCTGCCACCCTATGCAACTCACATACCCAAAATGGCCCCCAGGGAGGAAGAATCACTGATTTCTGGAAAGGAAGTTAGTTTCCTCTGTAGCAACAACATTGGCCCTGGAGCTAGAGCTGGAATGAGGCAACAGTGTGTTTTGTAAATTAAGCTGCATGCTTTCCCTGTCATTGCTGACCTAAGGAAAATACCCTGTTCTTTTTTCTCTTCCTGTTAGCCTAAAGCTGTTTGCCTATTTTCTGTGTTTTTCTCCTCTCAGTTTTTTGTGTGTTTAAAACATTCTAAATGGGGCTGGGGATATAGCTCAGTGGCAAAGTGCCCACTTGACAAGTACAAGGTCCTGAGATTAATTCCTGGTACAAAAAAAAAAAAAAATATTGTTACAACGGAGAAGCAGGTATGTATCAAACATACATGGAAAAAAGCAAAGATTTTTTTTTTTGTTTTTTTTTTGTTTTTGTTTTTGTTTTTGAGATAGGATCTCACTTTGTAGTTCAGGCTGGCCTTAAAGTCATTATGTTGCCAAGGCTGGTGACAGCCTCTTCCATCCCAGCCTCTAGAATGTTAGGATTACAGGTGTATGCTGCCATGCCTAGCTTAGTTGAACATTTTATGGAGTCACACTCCTTCAGTTATACTAGTCAGTTCGTCATTAACTTTTGATACGTCATATCTTTTGTCAATAACTCAGTGATTAAGAATATAGAAACTTTTCTTAGGTAAGTGCAGGGGCCAGGGTTCGATCCTTGGCTCTGCATGCTGCGCCGGCCCTACCCCCGGGTGCACTGGCACACGCCTGTAATCCCAGCACTTGGGAGGCAGAAATCAGGAGGATCACGACTAATGTGGGCTGTGTAGTGAGACCCTGCACAAAAAAAAAAAAAAAAAAAAAAAGAATCTAGAAAATGAGGCCAAACTCTGTATCTAAACGTTCTTCCATTTAATAACTGTATTTTAGGAAGACTCAAGACTCCTTGTCACAGTTTCTTGATCTGTGAAAAAGGAATAACAACAACAGATAAATTATAGGTATTCTTCAAACACTAAATAATATATGTAGAGTTCCAAACAGAACCAAGCAGAGTCACTCTTCAATAATTGTTTCCTGTTTTTATTTAGGCAAAGACTGGTATCTACCTGAGCTTTTTAAAAATTAGCTTTAAGGGCCAGCCAAATAGCTCAGCAGATTAAAGCAAGCAGGCGCAGGGGCCAGGGGTTCCATCCATCCCCGGGCCTGCTGTGCTTGCCCCGCCCTTGGAGCGTGCTGAGACAGGGATTGAGAATGAGGGTGGTGGGGTGCCCCTGTAACCCCAGCTCTTGGGAGGCTATACACAGGTGGCTCACTATGAGTCTGATCTAGTAGTGAGACCCGGAACACCCTGTAGATCCTTCTCTAAAATAAAGAAAAAAAAGCTTTAATACTTTCTGACTGCCTTATGTGATTCTTGAGAGTATTTCCTCTTTTAAGATGATTTATATTTCATGATACCTTCTGAATTTTGCGACAGTAAGCCTTACAATAATTTATATTTGTGGAGATTTATTCATTCATTCATTCATTCATTCATATATATAGCTTTAAAATCACATATCCTGGACAATTTTAAAGATAGGTTGAACTGTTTGAGTTTAATATTTCCTATTGCTAAGCACATTGGGAGAAAATACCTAACTTAATAGGTTTGTATAAGAATATGTAGATTTGATCTCAGATTTTGAAAATCATTTATTTTCTCTAGCAGAATTTCTTCACCAGTTGCTACACTGGAGACATTTGTTACATAAAAAGTGATAAAACCACCTGCATCTTTTAAGAAGTTTGAGTATCTTTATACTTTGCTTTTGTTCTTGAATTTTTAATAATTATCAATAATTTCTAATGTGGCTTTCATTGTAAGTACTCACAACTAAAAAAAGCTAATAATAACAGATCCACAATCCATTTTATAGTCACACGTCTAATGTTTACGAGAAAAGTAATTTTGTAGCTGTTTGTTTACTGGGAATTAAAACTGTGCATTTAAGCATGGAGATAGAGGCTATTTAATAGTACAATTTAAAAGACCCTAATATGAGTAAGAAAAGCTGCCTTAATAGTCAAAAATTAATGACTTATGAAACTATATTTCAGGCTAATCTGTCATGAATATTTTTTCATAATATTTATTAGTAAATTAACCATTAACCATCTACTTTATAAATCATAGCCTATAACTTGGAGCCATATCACCTTTATGTTTCATTTGTGTTCAGGGATAACTGTCATAAGTAAGTGTGAATGGTTGTTTTAAAACTAAAGATAAAGCTAAATACTTTTATAAGAAAAAATGTATTAAAAACTTAGGGAACTATTTTGTATTCCTAATCAGGTTCAAAATCAGTTACTCAGCTAACTTTTGTCAGTGGCTAGCAAAAAGACTATTCTCAGATCTCTGTGATATATTGACATTTGATAGCCTAAGTTTGGCTATCAAATTAATGAAAATAAGGAAACCCCATAGGATAAGGACAAAACATGTGAAGAAGTAGGAAGCTGGACTTGATATTTTAATGTTAAATGAATATTTTAAAAATAAAATATTAAATTACATAAAATTTTGATGCCATATGTCAATTTTATACATCATTGAATATTAAATGATTTATATTAAGTAACTAAGCAATACAAATTTTAAGCAAAATATTAGGATTATGTTCATTAAAATTTTTTTTGTATATATGAGCATACATACACATCTGTGTATACACATGGTTTTTTTGTGTGGTGCTGAAAATTGAACTCGGCCTCATGAATGCTAGAAACACTCTACCTCTGAAGCCACATCCCATTCCTAAAATATTATGCTTAAAAACTATAGCCACTTAACTTTCAGTAAATGAAACTTATTTTTCATACATGGTGTACTTCATGTAAAAACATTGAAGACAGTCATGGAATTTTTGCAAATGAGTAATATTTTCAACTCTCCAGGAAACTTGAATTTTTATAGTTAATTAAATCAGAATAGATATTTTTCTCACTAAAACGTCACACCATTTAGTAACAGTACAACCATTTTAAAAAGGGCCAGTGAGATAGCTCAATGGACTAAGCACCTGCTTAGGCAAGTGCAGGGACTGGGTTCAATCTCCAGTACCATGTGCCACACCAGTCCCGCCCCCGGGTGCGCTAAACCTGCGGCCTCATCTGGGCATGGTGGTGCGTGTCTATAATCCCAGTGCTGGGGCAGCTGAAAACAGGAGGATTACTATGAGTCTGAGCTATGTAGTGAGACCCTGTACCAAATACATATAAAATAAAATAAAATAAAAATTAAATTTATAAAAGTAAATCAAATAGAAAATAGTTTTTTAGTTTGCTTCCAGTAGTTCCAAATTTCAAAAAATTTAGTTGCTCCTATGCTATTTGTTATCTAATTAAAAAGAATTGTTCCTTTCTACTAATGTCTAGGTTCTTCTCTGGACATAAGCATCAGTAGTGGGGCTGGAGAGATGGCTCAGTGGTCTAAAGCACCTACTTGGAACAAGCTTGGCAAAGCACAGGGACCGCAGTTCGATCCCCCAGCACCACATGCCAGCCAGCCCCACCCCCTGGTGGGCTGAGCTGGCCACACACACACACACACACACACACACACACACACAGTAACAAATAAATAAATAAAAATTAAAAGAAATATTTAAAAAAAAAAGCATCAGTAGTATGATGAAGGACTTTTATATTTATGATTTTATTAATTGTTTCTTAATTATACTTACTAATTTAAAGATTAAATATGCAGACCTTAAAATTAGAAAAAAACTTTTTTTTTCATTTACGTAGTTGATACAGGGACTCACAGTGCAGCTCAGACTTGTGATTCTCCTGTTTTTAGCTGCCTCAGCACTGAGATTACAGGTGCATGCCACCATGCCCAGACTCGGTCACCAGCTCAGCAGGCCCCAGGGGCAGGGCTGGCATAGCATGAGGGACTGGGGATCGAACCCTGGTCCCTGCTGTTGCCAAAGCAAGCATTTAATCTGCTGAGCTGTCTCATCGACCCTAGAAAAAACTACTTTTTAGGAAATGTCTGCCAGTCTCCTTGTTTCCCAATTTATATAGATCTTTCCAGTTTAATCTTATTATGCTTTTTTCCATACCTTTGATATCCAGTGATTTATCTGCTTTGCTCAGATTCCTACAAATCCAGACTCATCTCACTTCTACTTTGAAACAGTGAGACCAATATTTTTACACTTAGCTCAATGTTAACATTATGGTCAGTGAATGTTTTACTGTTTTATGATTATATCTAAGACTTTAGATTCTGATCCTTCAGAACAGGGACTGTTTTAACATAAGTAGGTCATACTCACTACCCATTAGACTTAATATACCTTAATAACTGTTTTGGTTCTTTTCAGGTAAATAAACATGTTGAATTTACTGCCCAGGAACTCTATGATTGTGTTTCTCAGACTGAGTATCGGTGAGTCATACCTGCATACAGATACATCACTATAATGAGTTTTTACCATATTTAGCACCACTTGGTGGTAGTAGAGTTCTTTTTGTCTTTTTACTACATTGTGATATTTTTTAACCTTTTATAATATGAAATATTAAATATATAAAAAGACTATCAACTATAAAGTGGTTTTCAAACTTATGATTTCAAGAATTAAAAAATTATATATAAATATCTTTGTTTTGATATTGGAAGTTAATTCCCCTGCCTTTGTTCTGAGCTATATATTCCCAGACCTTACCCCACCAAAACCACTTGTTTGGAGACAGGGTCTCACTAAATTGCCAAGGCTATTTGAAGCTGTGGTCCTTCTGCCTCAGTCTTCCACAGTAATGGGATTATAGGTGTGTGCCACCATGTCTGGTTCCATTATATTTTAAAAATTATTATGGACCACAACCAAAGAGTTTTTGTTTTTGTGGGTTATGTATAGCAACCTATGCTACTGTATTAAAGCATACTGTATTAATACTTAAAATTGAGAACTTTGAAATGTTTGGTTCATATAACATGTTAAGATAAATAGCATTATTATGCCTTTTTTTTTTTTTTTTTGGCAGAACCGGGGATTGAACTCAGACCCTTATGCTTGCCAGGCAAGCGCTTATTCTACTGAGCCATCTCCCCAGCACCTAAATAGTATTATTATGGAAATGTTTTTATATAAAATAAACTGTAAAAGTGGCATTGCCCTGTAATTTTGCAGATCTCTTGATATCTAATAAAAGATAGCTGAATTCTACTTTTACATTAGTCTGTTACAATAATGACACAGCATTTTGCTAGAAAACTGTTCCTCACTTTTTGGAGAACAAAAGGACAAAAAATATCTTAGTTTTATTATGAAAGTATCCTTGAACTTTTTCGAAGTCGCAGACCCTCCAGAAAAATGTCTTACATTCCCTGGTATCTTTAGACCGTATTTTGAAGAGCATCTTGTGTAAAAACTAACCTTGTGCCTGCATCCATCTTACACAATAAAACTTCATCCTTCCTTGGCTATATCCCACCTTCTGTCATCTCTAAAATTCTCACCCTTTTCTTTATAGTTTTACTAAATAAATGGATACAACAGAAATATTGTTTTCTGTCCTGGGCATGCCATCACAGCCCTGCCCCTTGGGTGCACTGAGAAGGCAGTTGAGATTGGGCGTGGTGGCTGAAAACGGGAGGATCACTACGAGTCCGATTTGTGTAGTGAGACCCTGTAGACCTTGTGCTAAATACCAAAAAAAAAAAAAAAAAAAGTGGTATTCTGCTTGTTTTTAAATTTAATGGCATACCCTATAATTTAAAATAATTTAGTTTATAGCATTCATATATAACAAATATATTATAAATTTTTTTATATGCACATGGTATAATGTGAAGCCTTTTCTTTGGTGTTGTGTCCTACCAAAATTCATACATTGAAACCTAATCCCCAGTGTGGCAGTAGTTTTAGAAAATGGGGCTTTGGAGGATGGGCTTAGTGCCTTTGTGAAAGAGTGCTACCTAGCTGCTCTGCCATGTGAGAGCACATAGAAGGTGCTATATAGGAGGAAGAGGGCCCTCAACAGATGCTGTATTTACCAGCACATTCATCTAGAACTTCCCAGCTCTAGAACGGTGAGAAATACCTGTTATTTAGGAGCTACTCAATTTATTTTATTAAAGCACCCTGAACTAATGAGATAGTCTTTCAATTCTAGGCCAAGGTTTTGAAAAAATAAAAATTACTTAGTACCAAAAACCTGTTTAACTCCTCAGAGTTCCTCTCTAGTCCATCCCTCTCAAATTTTGTTTCACTTCAACATCAAAATTTATTCATACATCTAGTACTGGTTAGCTTACATTTGGTCAGTTATTTTGTGACAAGGCATACGTGTTCCTAAACCTGACCCCTACATTTTATGGAATCATGCAGTAAAAGCCATAGGGCTGTGGGAAAAATAGGGTGATGGGTACAAAACAAAAAATTTCATCAAGGACATGTTTGAAAAAGAGTACTAATAAAAGTGGTATAATTTTGTATATGTTAAATAGCTAAGAAATACATAAATGCTATAATTAATCTGGCATATTACCTGCTGTGTAATATACCATTGTATCACTAATCCTAAATACATATACTTTTTGTAACTGGGTGACAACAGGATTTTATAAGCAAGCCTAGTGACAATTATCAAAAGGCTTATACTGTTAAAACTCTAGACAGATAAATGTTTTGATAATATTGAAGATGCTAGGGTTGATAAACATGTGTAAATATGAAAAAACAGCTATGAGATTTTATTTGAAGTAAAATCTGAAGTCAGTGGGATGTTTAGATCTATTATAATTGGAGAAGAAAATGATTTCTAATATAATATTCAAATTATTAGTGAATAAATTTTATTTTTATTTGTAGGTCTTTACTGATAACATGGAGGCCATAGCCTCTGACTAGTTTTAGGAAGATGTCTAGAATTATTTTTACTTAAGTTTGCCTTTTTTAATAAAGGCTTTTATTTATTTTATTTTATTTTTTTTGCTTTATTTGGTATTTTGGGGAGGGGCTGAGTGTTCAGAGTTAAAGTATTTTATTTTTCTTATTTTTTTCTTTCCACTTACTCTTATTGTACTAAGGATTTGAACTGAACATCAATTAATAAACTCTTTCAGACATCCAAAGGATACTATTGATGATAAAGCAAATATATTTAATATATTGAAATACATTTCAATGTATTGAAAGATGAAAGTTGCTACTCAGTAAGCTTTTGATTGGGGCCAGGGAGATGGCTCAGTAGAATAAGCGCTTCCCTGGCAAGTGCAAGGGCCTGAGTTCAATCCCCGGTTCCACCAAAAGAAAAAAAAACAACAAAAAACTTTTGATTAATAGCATTTGGATTTGTTACTTTTCAAAAAAATTGTCAATTTTTAAAGTGAACAGTACTTTCCATATTAAATTGTGGCATACATCGTTATTCATAACCTTCAAATAAACTACCAAAAAAAAAAAAAAAAAGATTCTTTTGGGCTCATTGATTTAGGTAAAACACACGGCCAAGTGTAGAAGAAAGGTGATGCCCTTTCCTTCTGTCTCAGATGAAAACAGAGGGTGCTCTTAACATATTTGTAGATGGAACTTGGTAGGAATGTTAAAGAAAACATGTATATAAGCTACATGAAGTGACTAGTTTCTGGTTTTGATTTTTTGAAGTGTTAGTTGTGGCAGAGATATTGTGAACCACAACATATTTTTGCAAAGGGGGGAGGTATGAGAAACATATACTTTTGTCCCCCCATCTGGTTCCTGAGACAATGCTCCAAAAGCCCCTGTAGATAGGGTTAGTGGGAGAATCTTTTGTTCTTAGGCTTGGTCTTTAACTTTATTTGCTTTTTGATTGCTTGTTGCTAATGTGTAGAAATAGAACTGTGCGTGTTGATCTATTTTTTCAAAGAACTCAGTGTTACCTCATTGTCCTAGGTGTTTAGCAGCATCTTTTGTTTAATGAAGTGACTTTTGGAAGGGTCCTGGAGAAATGCTGGCAATTGAGTTGATAATTGATCATGTCTGTGTTATAGTGGTCTGTGTAAAGATCTTAAAACTTTGGGGTTTAGAGAGTTGCTGGACACTGAGGTCCCTGGAAGTAGCTCACCCAGAAAGGACATAGAAGTTTTATGTCCCTTTACCTTGCTGTATGCATCTCTTCATTTGGCTGTTTACTTATATCCTTCGTCATCTCATTTATAATAAATGAGTAAACATACGTATAATGTTTCTCTGAGTTCTTTGAGTTGTCCTAGCAAGTTAGTTGAATCTAAGAAACCCTGATTTGTAGGTGTCAAACTGGTACTTGGAATTAATGTGTGAAGTACAAACATCTTGTGGAATTGAGTTCTCTCTCTGTGGAAGTAGACTGTAATCAGAATTGTATTGAATTATAAAGACACCAGTTGATGTCCATTGGAGAACTGGTTAGTGTTTAGAGGACATTCTCCCTACCCCTTGTCAATCTGATCGATATCCAAGGGGAGAGATTATGTGTGGACTTGGAACTCTATTCTGTTGGTCTGATCTTACATTGTTATCTTTATGCAAATACCAGGTTTGTTAAATTTGCTTTGTAGAAAGTTTTGATACTGGGAAAGGGAATTCCAGTAACAGTCCTTTTTTTCTTAAAGATGTGGGATACCCTGCAATTCTATATGAATTTTAGGATTAGTTTTCCCATTTCTGTGAGAATAGCTTGTTGGGATATTTATTGGAATTGTGAGACTTCGTAGATGATTTTGTGTAGTACTACCATTTTATTAATATTATAACAATACTATTTCTGTCTGCTTATTTTTGTCTTCAATTTTTTTTCAGCCTTTTCTGTTTATAGCATACATACCTGTGTTTCTTTGATTGAATATATTCCTGTATATGGTCTGTGTGTGTGAAATTGCTTTCTTCATTTCCTTTTTAGTTGTTCATTGCCAATATTTAGAAATAGAACTGTGTTTTTAAATGTGCTGATCATGTATTTTACAGTTTTGCTAAATTAGTTCTTTAATGCTAACACTTATATTCTGATATCTTCAGGATCTATAAATAAAGATAATTTTTTTATGGTGGATGCCTTTTCTTTCTTTTCTTTTCATGCTGAATAACTTACTAAAGCTTTCAGTACACTGTTGAGTGGGGGTGGTGAAACGAGGCATCCTTATATTGTTCTTTGCCTTAGGAGTAAGCTTCTAGTCTTCTACTGATTGATGTGATATTAACTTTTATATTGCTCTTACTTTATTTTATTTTATTTGTTTAGGAAAGGGTCTACAGGGTGTCTGATCTCTAGATAGGACTCTAGTGATCTGCCTGTTTACACCCTCCGAAGAGCTGGGATTACAGGCTTGTGTTATCATGCCCAGTCTCAGTTGCCATCTCAGGAGGGTGGGGCCGGCACTGCAGGCCCAGGGATTGAACCCCCATCCCCTGCGCCTGCTTGCAGGTACCTTAATCAGCTGAGCTATTTGGCTGGCCTGTATACAATTTTTGAATTAGCATTGCATATATTGCAGTTTTCATTTGAGATGTGCATGTTAAGTGTGTAGAAAAGTTCAGAGATTTGTAAAACAAATGTCCATTACAGACTTTCTTTTTGTACTTAGGAAGGATATTTAAAAATTACATCAAATAATGAAATTAGGTTAATTTGCTGCTACCATGACAAATTTGGTCAAAGCAGATTTGATGTCTGTAAAAGGGAAATTAGGAGAGACAGTGGCTGTTACTATGCAGATGTCTCATGAAGTAGCATAGAATTGCAGAACTGGAATCAGCTTCTGGTTTTGAGCTCCATTTGGAAAAGGTCAGAAACTGGGATAGTTTTTTTTTTAAGTATATAAATAGAAATATAGTAAATGGGACATAAAGTATTTGTATTATCAGAAAAAAAGATGTTTTTGGTTTATTTTAATTTAGCAGACTCAGACAGTTTTTGTAGGCTAATATAAGGGAAGAATTTCTTTGTAGTTAGATATCCAGAAGTGTGAGTGTCATGTCACCAACAGAGGAAAGCCAATGTGAGATGACTCAACTGGAGATAATGCAGAGTAGCAAGCAAGTTTGTTACCTTTACATCTAATGTTCTGTCATCTTCCTTGGAAGCCATGGGGAAAAAGAAGTCAAGAATTCCTACCATCACAATCTAATAATCAGCCATTACTTTTCTCAATCAGCAGTGAAAACTTGTTGCAGGAAACAAATTTGTGACGATAATCCATTATCAGAAAACTGACTCATGAATAAAGAAACCAAATGCTACTAGGATGAAAAACAGATATAGAATGTACTTCTTAATGCAAGGGATTAGGGAGGGAGAGAAAGCGAAAGACACAGAATTAGATTTAAAAGTAAAGTTACTGGACAAATTTTTTTGTTTCATGTGGAATAAATAATCAGGACAGGAATAGGGACTGATTTAGTTTCATTTTAAAATTTATGAGAAAACATTTTTATGTCTGCCAGTTTGAACTTCTTGTATTCTAAAAGTCATTTTTTAGTAGTTGCGAAAAATTGGTAGCGATATAACACTAATTTTAATTTTTAAATATTGGAGTAAGACAAGGGTAACTCAAAACCAAAAATGTAGATTTTAGTCAGTCTCAGAGAAACTGCATATCCTCAGGAAATGAGATTGCTTAAAATATTTTGCTTGCTTCCTCTCATTCTATTCTGAGGTCTGACTTCTTCCTTTGTTTTACCTGAAGGGAAGGGGTCCATCACATGGGATATGGAAAGGAAAGTGGGAGTACCTAGTGGTTCTCCCTGACACCATGGAGATGGCTTGGAGCCACTCTAAAAGCTGAGGAAATAATACAAGTGCAAGTGTAATCATTAAAATGACTGGATTTATAAATTTAAAGAAGTTAAAAATGGATTGATGCCATATAATATGTAGGCCCCTGTTAGCTTTTGAGAATCTGTTGGCTTAGGTAAAGAGAACTGTGATGTAGACATGGAATGTAACAGGCATTGCTTTCTTTTTCTGCACCTGTGGTTTAGGGTTACTAACACTTGTTTTTTTAACTGATAGGCAACTTACGCTAATAGCCTTTTTTTTTTCTTTTTCTTTTTCTAGTAGCAACTCTTGTCAACTTCTTACCACTTTTTAAGTGTCTGTTCCTTAAGTGTCCATTAGTCCATCAGTTCTTTAACTCTCAAATCAAATGAGACAAAATGAAGCCTTCTGCTTCATAGTGCTTATCCCTTGATAACATCTTAACCTAAGTCCCTCCAGTGTAAGAAAGTAAATTAGAACTAGATTGTTCAGCCCCTCCCATAACTAACTATAGAAAGGACTGTGCTCGAGCAACCCACCTTTGTTCATTGCCAGTGGTCTGCCATGGGAACCTTTATTTCATAATTTAAAGAATTGTATGATAGTCTTCTCTATACTGGCTAAGCATGTGCAATTAGGTGCTTATCATCGCATGTTGTTTTCTCCATGCTGAAATAGTAATGATTGGTGTTTTGTCAAATACAAAAAAAAACTTCAAATCTCAGTATTAACACAATATATTCAGAATTTTAATATATCCAACGAAATTATCAGTATGTTGAAATGATAAACTTCATGTTTATGTTCATTATGGCCTTAGTCATGATAGCTAAGATATGGAATCACCTAAGTGCTTAGAATCTTAACGAATGGATAAAGAAAATGTATATAATACTCCTTATATAAATACTCCTTAGCTTTAAAAAACAGCAAAAACAAAAAAATAATTTGAAACAGTGTGAAAGAACTGGAAGGCATTTTAAGTGAAATAAACAGGCACAAAGACATAATTACCACAAAAAACGTTGAGTTCACAGAAGTATAGAGGATAAATAGGAGTTGGAGACAGAGATAGGAGGGATTGAGATGATGATCAAAGGACATGAAATTTCAGTAGGAGGAGTAAGTTCAAGAGAGCAATTATACAATCTAGTAACTTTATTTAATAACACTATAATCTATTTTTGCCAGGTGTGAGGGTACACGCCTGTAATCCCAGAACCCTTTAGGCTAAGGCCAGATGATAGTAAGTTTGAGGCCAGCGTGGGTTAGATAGAAAGACTCTGTCTCAAAAAAAATAGAATTGTATTTTGAGAATTAAGAGAGTTGTTTATATGTAAAACAAGTTTTTTGTATATAAAAGTTATTTGTATGTTCTTTATATCTTGATAGTAAACCCTTGTCTGAGGAACAGTTGGCAAACATTTTCCCCTACATTGTGGTTGTCTCTTCACTCTGTTGGTGGTTTTCTTGCTGTACAAAAGGTTTTCAATAAGATGAGATCCCAGGGGCTGGGTAGATAGTTCAGTAGAAAAAGCAAGGGCCTGAGTTCAATCCCTGGTTCTGAAAAAAAAAAAAATGAGATCCCAGTTTTTGATTCTTTGTGACAGTTCCTTTGTGATTGGGGTTTTAGTCATAAAGTCTTTGCTTACACCACTGTCCTCAAGAGTTTTACCTATTCTGACTTCCAGCAGATTTAATGTTTCTGTTAATATTTAGGTCTTTGAACCATTCTGAATTTAGTTTAGTGCATGGTAAAAGTTAGGGTCCAGTTTTGATCTTCAACATGTACAGAGCCAGTTTTCCCAACACCAGTTATTAAAGAAACTACCTTTCTTCCAGTGAATGTGTTTGATAACTTTGTCAAAGCTAAGGTGGCTGACCCCGCCCCCTGGTGGGCTGAGCTGGCCACTCACACACACACACACACACACACACACATAAATAAAATTAAAAAAAAAAAAAAAGATAAGGTGGCTGAGTACATCTGGAGTTGTTTTTGTATCTTCTAATCTGTTCTGTTGATCTTTGGGTCTTTTTCTTTTTTGCCAGTACCATGCTGTTTTTTTTTTTTTTTTTAAATGTAGTACAGGGTCTACAGGATCTCTCTACATAATAGGACTGTTTTTAGCCTTCCAAGTGCTGGGATTACAGGTGTGTGCCACATGCATAGTCTCAGTCTCTGTCTCAGCACACTGTGGGGGTGAGGCCAGCACAGCATTCTGGGGATCGAGCCCTTATCCCTGTGTCTGCCTAAGTAGGTGCTTTAATCTGCTGAGCTACCTGGCCGGCCCTACCATGCTGGTTTTTATTTATTTGTTTATTTTAGGGAAGGGTCTACAGAGTGTTCAGGGTCTCACTACTAGATTGGACTCATAGTGATTTGCCTGTTAACAGCCTCCCAAGCCCTGGGAGGCGCTTACCACTACACCCAATCTCAGTTGCTGTCTCAGCGCATCCTGGGAGCAAGACTGACATGACTTGTTGTTTTTATCACAGTAGCTTTATAGTATAATTTCAAGTCAGGGATTGCAATGCCTCCAGAATTGCCTTTACTATTCTAGTTCTCCAAATGAATGTTAGGGATGTTTCCTCTAATTCTGTGAGACATGCTGTTGGAATTATTATCAGAATTGTATTAAATCTGTATAACAGTTTTAGAAAGCATGGCCATTTTCACTATATTGGTTCTTTCTACCCAAAAACAAGGGATAGCTTTCCATTTTCTGATATCCTATTCAATCTCTTTTCAGAATACTGTAGTTTTTAGTGTACAGGTCTTTTACATCTTTCCTTAGATTGATTCCTAGGTATTTCCAGTTTTTTTTCTCTAATTTCATTCATTGAGTTTGTTATTTGTGTACAGGAAGACTATTGATTTTTGAGTGTTGACTTTGAATCCAGCTACTCTTCTAAATTTGCTTATTAAATCTAGCAGTTTTTAGTGGGGTTTTTGAGGTCTTCTATATAAAGTACCACATCATCTTCAAATAATAATTTAACTTCTTCCTTTCCTGTCATTATTCATTTTTTTTCTTTTGTTTAATTGCTCTGGCTAAAGCTTCCAGGACTATACTGAACAAGAGTGGAGACAGTGGGCACCCTTGTCTTGTTCCTGATTTTAGAAATAAATCAAACTTCCCAAATTTAAAGACCTAATCCAAAACTGACAACTTAGATAAATACATACTTCTCAGATGAAGAAATACAAACAGTAAATAAATATAAGAAAAAAATGTTTAACATCATTGGTCATTTGAGAGATACAAATTAAAACAACACAGAATCCATCTCACCCACAGAAAGAATGGCTATTATCAAGAAATCAGCCAATAACAAATGCTGAAAGGACTGTGGAGAAAAGGAATCCTCCACTATTGGGAGTGTAGACTGTTGCAACCACTGTGGAAATCAGTGTGAAAAGTCCTCAAAAAAATAGGACTGAAAGTCCCATTCACCCAGCTATTCCCAGAAGAATCAAAAATATCCATACCACAGTGATGTATGTGCATCCATGTTTATAGCAGCACAATTTGTAGTAGCTTCTTGTTAGAAACAGCCGAAATACCCATCAACCAAGGGATGGATTAAAAAGATGTAGTCTTTTTATACAGTGTAGTACTACTCAGCTATAATGAGGAATAAACCAGAGCCTTTTGTAGGCAAATGGATGCAACTTGAGACCATAGTCATAAGTGAAATAAACCAGATGCACATGTGTAAGCCTTGTATTTTCTGTCTAGTGTGAGAAGCTGAAAAAGTAATTAAGATACAAAATGTACAGTAGGTATTATAAGATAGGAAGAAACTTCAAAAGGAAAGAGAAACTGGAAAGGAAAGGAAAGAAAAGATGAGAAAAAAATATATCATAGTTAATAAGATAGTTATACTAGTAATTTCTTAGGTCATTGAAAAGAATGATTTGTGCTAATATGGTTTGGACAATTAAATGCTGATATCGTGAATATACAATGTATTAACCATTGTTGCCCTATTAATCTTGTTTTGAAATTTTTTTTTCTGTTCAAAATAAAGACTTAAAAGAGGTTTTAAGTATTCTTACAAAAGTAAATATGTGAGGCATTGCATAATTAATTTGACTGAGGCATTCCAGAGTGTCATGAATATCGTCAAAACATGTTGTACACAATACTATTTTTCAATTAAAAAAACACAAATCTGACTAGTGGCAATATAACATCTATTTTTCTCCTAGGGAAAAGTTAACCATTGGATGCCGCCAGTTGGTTGAGATGGAATATGCCATGCAGCAGTGTAGTGCATCTGTCTACATGGGGGCCCAAAACCCTGGGGGATCAATGGTGTGAAGACATGTTCAACTGTAAGACCTAAGTGGTGTAAGCAGAGGAATTGCTTTCATCTTTGTAATGTTTTAGAGGCATTTGTCTTCATAAATGACAGAGTAACTTTTGACCTGGTCACTTAAAGCCAAACCCAACAAAAGTTTAAGAAGTAATTCCCAGGTACAAAAAAGTGATTGTTACCGACAATCTCATTTAAGTTATAAAAAACCTGACATGTATTGTGGAATATACTGTGCACTGTTTTCCTGGGGTTGATAGTACCTTTGTACCTTTATACCTTTATTCCTTTGTCCTGATTCTAAGCCAGTATCTTTTGAGGAAAACAGAGCCATCCTTCTAGTCCACCTAGGGTGGGAGCCACAGTGGCAACTGAGGAAGGCCCAGGGTGTGGCATTAGCATTTTTCTTAGTCCTGAATATGGGCATGTGACTAGACAGACACTGCCAAACCTTAAGAATTGGGACCTGGCCACATGTTTACCACATTCCACAAAAAAATCTTGTCTGCACTTGATTTTTATGCTTTTATTTAATCTAGACCTTGTAGAAATAACACCACCATCCCCACTTTCCTCAGGGTAATGAAAGTAGAATTTGACTTCAGCTCCTACTTATAGAGCCTCTCCTCTCCTCTAAGCTTGTAACTTTTCAGTGCTTTCTAGAGGGGAGGAATAGGTGATCTGTATGCTGAGTGCCCTTAAATGTGAAGCAGCCTGGATTAGCTGGCAGTGACTGATGTTAGCCCCTAACTAAAGATAAAAGTGTTTAATTGACCTCTTACTCAGTTATACAGACGGTTGGGAGACTGAAGTGTATTAGGTTTTTGTTAACACTTAGATAAAATCAAATTTGGCTTTGTTATAAATGTTAATTTATTTTTTAAAAGAGCAATAAATAACTTATTTTCAATAAGATGTTGCTTTTCGTTTTCCTTCCAGATAGTGTTTCTGAAATGCATATAAGGTATGATTATAAGTGATTGTCTCCAATAAAGAGAACTGATTTAGGATATTCTTTAGTAGTTGGTGTCAGAGCTAAGCCCTGTGTTTGCCAGATTAGGAAACTGTACCAGCTAGTGCGCGGCCCAGAGTGCTGCCAGGGATGGCACTGGGTGACTGGGAACTTCAGGAGAGCAGCTGTGCTCTTCCCTCCTTTTCCCCGAGGACCCAGCTTCTCCTAGTTGTTTTACTTTGTTCTGCCTTGTTACTTCCATCTTTTTTTTTTTTTTTTTTTTTTTTTTTTTTTTTTCATGTATTTTTTTATCTTTCATGAAATTCCCTTTTATTCCCCTATCACTTCTGTATTTTCATATACTTTCCTCTTACGCATATGGGTTTTAATCTTTTTTTTTTTTTGAGTGTGGTCTTTCATTTTATCTGTATTCCTTTTATTTTCCACATTAAGTCGTATCATTTTGTTGCAACTTATTTAATTTATTGATATGCAGTTCTTTCTTTTTTTAGCTTTTAAGTGTTTAATTTGCTTTAGAAACATTGTTCCAAAATGTTTAGTTTTTCTTTCATTCCAGGCCGCTCCCCTCTTTTGTTGTTTCCTTTGTTGATCTCACTTTATTAGTTTTATACTTGTTCTCCAACACAGGGATTGAAGTGTTCTTTTTTTCCACTTCCCACTCTGTTTCTTGCTTCCCATTCAGGATTGGAGTAACTCATTTGACTCAAGTATCATAAGGGCCCACTTCCAAGGACATACGTGATTTTTTTTTTTTTTTAAATAAAAGGATCATATCCTTCAAAATGGAACTTCAAACTTTTAAGATTTCCATTATTCAGTATGCATAGTTTATATGATTGGGACACAAGCTATAAGTGTGCTGTGAACCAGAAGAGATTGATTGATAGTCATACCCGAGGAGCAGCTTTGAACATAACACCCTTGACCATGTTCTAGTGAGGAGCTGGCACCCATGATGTTATTCCAGCAGCATCCAGGCATTGGTATTTGCTCCCATTTTATTAGCCCAAATCACTTCTACAAAAAAATAGGATTCCTATCAAAGTTCCCATGCATTACCTAGCTCTTGTTATATTCAAAGCCAAGGAAAAGTGGCTAAAGTCTCTTGTTCACTGAGTTCTTTTGATAGGACTTGCACTAGGAATTGTGACTACATAGGTTAATTTCAGATTCATTGTGGGTTTTTTCCTGTCCCATGAAAGATAGGTGACAAGATAGGTTTGAAATTCTGTTTCCTTGATATTTTGAACATTAAGAACAAAGTCTGGGGGCTGGTGATATGGCTCAGTGGTCTAAAGCACCTACTTAGAACAAGTCTAGCAAAGCACAGGAGGGACTGCGGTTCAATCCCCCAGCACCACATGCCAGCCAGCCCCGCCCCCTGGTGGGCTGAGCTGGCCACACACACACACACACACACACACA
>NW_004524950.1:440029-480459 GCF_000260255.1 Octodon degus | reverse complement strand
ACAGTACAGGTTCTCCTATGTCCCAAGTCTTCACTGACCTTGAAAGGCTAGGGCCAAAATGTTGGCTGACCCTGCAGCCCTTCCTTTTCTAAGCAGGCGCTTTAGATGACTGAAATAACCTCAGCAGGCCCGACTTTATTTTTTGGTACTGGGGTTTGAACTTGGGACCTTGCACTTGCCAGGCAGGTATTTTCCACTGAGCTATCCTCCCAGCCCCCAAAGATGACATTCGGTAGCAACCTAAGTTTTACTTGAGTCCCAAGTTTGTGAAATTTGCTGGATGACAGGCCACTAAGTAAACTCACACCAGTATCTCTACTAGATCCCCTTGAGTTGTGCCCAACATTCACCTGGAGTCAGAGTACCTCAAAGTATTGGTTTTCCTGATGTTTTAAATACTTTACAAATAGCCATCTCTGTATTTGTGGACTAGTATATTCTTTGTATCTGGCTGTTAATGATAAAGAGTTGACTGGCCAACCTGAGGATTTTTATCTTGGTGCGGCCATTAGATAGGTGTGATGGTTTATCTTGTCAGCTTGATTGGATTGGTTTAGTAAACCAGGCCTCTGGGTATGTGGGGGTCTCCAGAGATTTGCATGTGGGACAGCAAACCAGGGTAAGAGATACAACCTGATGTGGGTGGCACCTTCCAGGAGGCGAGGGCCCAAATGGGAAAGCCAGGTGAAGCTCAAGCTTAAAAGCAATGAAGCCAGCTGACCATGGATTTAAACCTCAGAAATCATAAACCAAAGTATTTTCTTCTTTCTTTTACATTTTCTCAGCCATCTTGTCAGTTTCAGAAAGCTAACAAAACTGTAATCCTTTTAAATTCTTAGTTTGGTAACTCAGAATTACCAAATTCTGAGGGGAGGGGAGATAAAGAATCGAGATGTTACATGCATGCACCTACTCCAGGTGATTGTAAACTTCATGTACTAATAAAAAATTTTTTAAGTGTTTTTTTTTTAAAGAGAATAAAAATATAGAAATGGTACAAATTCTGACCTAGTTTTGTTTGTAAACTAAAAATGACTTGTCTTCAATTTAGTTTATGTTGAAACAGAGGACAAATTCTTGAGAATTGACACTCACAAACCTAAAAGGTGAACACTCAATTCTAAGCTATTAGCTTGGCTTGATGTTCCTAACTGCAAACCAAGTTCAGTAGACTTTTTCACTTGCAATCCTTTTTATAGCCTTTGCTGCTCTATTATAAGTTTTTTTTTTTGTTGTTGTTTTGTTTTGAATGGCTCAGAATGCCTGAAGGGCAGGGCTGGTAAGGAATGAGGATCTGGGGATCCAACCACAGCATCAGTTTAGTTTATATGGAAGTTTGAGCTGGGCATGGTGGCTCACACTTGTAGTATTAGTTATTTGGTAGAATGACGCAGGGCTGCAAACAAGTTGGAGGCCAGCCTGGGTAACTTGAGTTGTTGAGGGAGTTAAGGTTAGAACCCAGCACTTCCTGGGTTTGATCTCCAGTACTGTAAATGAAGCCCCTTGGTAGCTATCACCTGTGCCCACCTTAGACCACAAATGCACTTGCAACTCCTGCAGTTTTCCCTTTTCTAGAAAGCCACATACCCGGAACCTTTTCACAGGCTTCTGATCCATCCATACTGTTCATCATATAGTCTGAAGCAGTTTAATTCATTCTTTTTGTTGAGTAGTCTATTGCATGGTGTACCAATTTACTAATCTATCAGTTGGAAGGTTACTACTTTGATTTCCATTAGTGATTACGAATAAAACGCTAATATTCATGTATAGGTTTCTGTATGTGTATGATCTATTTCACTTTGGTACATGCTCACCAGTGTCACAGGGTGTTCGCAATCACGAAACCTTTTTGCAAAGTGCCTCCAGTAATTCTGTATCAATTCGTCAGAGTCCCAATTGCCTTTTACTAACAATACTTTGGTATTACTTATTTTTGCTTTAATTCATATTTTCCCAATGATGTTACCAGTCATCCAATTTCTTCTTTGGCAGACTCTTGTTCAAATATTTACCCATTTTAAGCCTAGGTTGTTAGGGCTGGGAATGCAGCTCAGAGGTAGAGTGCCTAGCATATGTATTATTGGCCAGGGCTTGACACCCAGTACTGTCAAAACAAAAAGAGTCTTTTTGTTTTTGCAGTACTGCTTAAACTGAAGCCTTATGAAGCCTTATGCATGCTAGGCAAAGGAGCCTACTACTGAACCATATACATCTCTTTTATTTTTTGGCAGTACCAGGGATTGAACTCAGGACCTTCCATTTGCCAGGCAAGCACTTATTATACTGAGCTATCTCCCTAGCCCTCTTAGTTTTTAGATTTCAAGGCAAGTTCTGGCTAAATTGCCCAGGTGGCCTTGAACTTGTGATTCTTGGCCTCGGCCTTCCAACAGCAGCTGGGCATAGAGTAATAAACACACCATGTCTGGCTTTTGAGTTCTCAGAAACACAACAAATCCTTCGCACATACATTTAAATACTCAGTACTTTTTTTTTTTAAAGGCAGGTCTGTACACCTGTACTTCAGGCTGACCTCCAACCTGTGACAACTGTCTCAGCCTCACCTGGGATTGCAGGCATGCTCCACCACACCTAGCAAGGCTATTCGACTTAAGAGAAAAAAATAAACGCTTGCTTTAATACACAAGATCATAAGGATTTGGGAACAGTTTTGCTGGACAACAGGCCAAGTTACTGACTAGGCTGCATTTGAAAAATGTAAAATCTTAACTCATTTTTCTTAAGTTTCACTGCTAAAAAGTATTGTGCCCTGATTTTCTAGGCTGAAATTTTTTTTTAAATTTTATTTATTTATTTATTTATTTATGTGTGTGTGGCCAGCTCAGACCACCAGGGGGCGGGGCTGGCTGGCATGTGGTGCTGGGGGATTGAACCGTGGTCCCTGTGATTTGCTAAGCTTATTCTAAGTAGGTGCTTTAGACCACTGAGCCATCTCACCAGCCCCTCTAGGCTGAAATTGAATTACAATAGTTTGCTCTATCTACATAACCATCTTTTTAGACATATGCCCTCTTTTTTTTCCACAAGTTCCTTTTATCAAGGATTTAATGTTTCCTTTTCTTTTTCCCTCCTTTAGTTAGGGGATTCTGGAGTTATAAAAATGTCCTGCGACTCTGCCTACTTTGGAAATTCTTATGTCTTCACAGAGTATAGGTTACTACCCAATTTGTTAACTAGGCAAGGATCCTAGCATTTATCTTGTATATATCCCCAAACCCAGGAATCCCCTTACCAATGATTGTTATATGGGAACTAAAACATATTGAGTAATGGCAAATGCCAACACACCCAAAATCAGAACAGCACAAATTATAAAATCGTAATAAAAGTTCATGCCTGAATACAGCCAATGTTTGCTTAATTAAAAGCTGGTATTACTGTATTTTTAAACTATTCTGAAATTTATCCTAAAAAACAAAGCCAAATAAACCAAGTATTTAAAAAATGTATTTGGTACAGGATCCCACTATGCAGCTCAGACTCTTATTAGTGATTCTTCTGTTTCAGCCTTCCCAGTGCTGGGATTACAGGCATGTGCCACCACACCTGTGTTGGAAGCTGGTGATCAAACTGGGTCCTTGTGCTTGCCAGGCAGGCACTTAGAGGGCTGAGCTATTTCCATGGCCCCAAATAAATCAATTTTTAAAAGTTATGCTGAAACCTCCATTTTCTTCCCTGAAAAAAAAGTAACATTTAGATATGGATAATCACTATTTGGCCTGTTTTTGTTTCTCTTATATGGAAGTTTATGTTCATTAAGCTTTGTTAAAAAACATACTTTTACCCCTCAAACTCCATTTGACACTAGTGGTAATGGAGGAAAACCTTTGCACAAAGTATTGTACTCCCACACATTTGCAGTTTATATCACTTATCCAATGAGAAGAAAATTCAAGGATTTTAGTGCTGTATCCTCAACTAAAACTTTATTTCCTTGAATAGAACATACACAGATCCATGTAAAGAACAGTCATCACATTAGGCAAACTCAGGTCTGCTAACCTGCTAGTTTGAATCCAGAGTCAAACCAGATTTAGATTAGTTACTAACCAGGTTACGAGATTTCTGCTCTTGGTGGTCCTTTGTGAAACACGAGACAATTAAGGTGTCAAAGTGTTTGAAGAAAGTACCTAATTTTTTCCTAACCCAAGTTAACCACTCAATGAATAGTCCTCTCATTCCAAGTGACTCATTAGGTTCCTATGTGCTTCATCTGTGAAAAAATACCTTTCTTCATCCTTATTTCAGATGGAAGGTGCTAGGTGAGTATTTCCACAAACACCTTTTTTACCAAAAAAAGTATTTCCCCCAATATTTGCATAATGAATGAATACACAAACATTTAAATATGAATTCCATGGTGCAAGGTTTCCTGCAAAGTACCTTTAATGGCAGCAAGAATTAGGATGTGCTAAGTTTGGCACCATAAGTTAGGTGTGTAGCTACACATGAGATATCAAGTCATTCCAACCAGTATTTACCCCTATGAATAGAAGAACTGAACAAAAACATAATTCTGATAAAGGCTGCATTCACAAACCCAACACAATTTAAACTATTTTTTTTTTCACAGAGGGCTTCCATTTAGCATTGTTTTATAATGATAAAAATGGAAATTTAGAAAATACTTCACTGTTATTCATTGGTATGTCTTACTAAATAAACCATACCCTCAAGTCAAAATGTTTTTAAATGCCAAAAATCATTGCTATGTTATTGTTCAGCAACTCCATTCAAATAAACTTCGGTACTAGATTCCAGAAAATAATAAATAAATATGCAGCTGAGGCAAACGCTAACAAGTTTGTGTTATGAACTTTTAAAGGAAACACTCCACTCTGCATCCTTTAAGACTGCCACTCTGCTTCAGTAACCTGAATGTGCCACATTTTACTTCAACAGGTAAAGCACTCTGCTGAGAATATAAAAAGTTATAAAAAGGCAATCATAAAAGATTAAGTATTGGTAGGCATGTCAGCTTTCTTTTCATAAAAACAAAAATAGTCATTGTCATCTATTTAAATAAGTATCTTTTGTTACAGAGTGTTCCAGTTATTGAAAAAGGGCCCTTAAAAAACCCAACTGCCTAGATCTTTAAACTCTGCCCTCTTGCTCCCTAACAGACATTTGAGGGAAGAGCTCTTTAATGTGCAAATTGGCAAAACAAATGCAGAGGAGAGGGGACTTCTTGAAATGATATGCCCAATCAATTCTGTTTATTCTTTTACAGTATCAACTTCCAAAAGTAAAATAACCAAGAAAATCTTAAAAATACACAAAACAGACCTTCATCTTTGCATTCCTTTCCAAACACAAAATGTATGTACAGCATGTTTAATAATATGCAATATGCAAAAGCTCCGTGTTGCTGTTAGCAACATCTATATCCCCACCCACCCTCCTTATTCACAAGTGTACCTCTACTAAACACAATTACATCACTAAGCCTGTTAGTTTGAGAGGGTCTTAAATTTGTTAGAACTGGAAAATCTTTGTGTAGGGGCTCCACTCATTTGACTCTAGGTTATAGACTTCCACGGTATTTAGAAATTCATTGCCATCAAATCCTCCCACTGCATAAATGGTGCTCCCCACAGTTGCAATCCCAGCATTGCTCCTTGGTGAAGTCATATTTCCCATCATCTTCCATTCATTTCTATTTGGATCATACATCTCCACACAACTGATAGCATGAGAGCCATCAAAACCACCACCTACAAATAGTTTTCCTAAAAAGAGAAATAAGACAACATAAATCTAGGCTCAGCAAACCCTTCAGTCTGTATTTCTAAAAAACAAATGAAAAAACAAAAACAGCATGTTTTTGAAGTAAAAATGCCACATTGCCCAGGTGTGGTGGTGTAATCCTAGCATTTGGGAGGCTGAGGCAGAGGACTGAGTTCGAGTCTGAAGGCCAGCCCCAACTGCATATAAATAGTGAGACCCTATCTTAGAAATACTAAAAGAAGGGTAATGCCTGTTCATTCTGTCATAAAGTATTTATTGCCTACCAAATGTGACAACTCCTAGAATGAGAAATATAAAAACAAAATGGATAAAAATTCCTTTCCATGTGTAATTTAGCCAGCTGGGGTGGGGGAGCAGCAACAAAAATTTCTCAATTCTTTTTTTTGGGGGGGGGGGACTGGGAAGTGAACTCAGGCCCTTGCACTTGCCAGGTAAGTGCTTATTCTACTGAGCCATCTCCCCAGCTCCAAAAATTTCTCAATTCTTACAGAAGTTACTACTTACACTCTCTCGCAGATAAGCAAACGAGGCATAAGAAGTTGGGCAACTAACCTAAAGATAAAGCTGCTAAGTTTATCTTTGGAAAGTTCCGATGACTTTGAAATACACATGCAAAACAGTCAGTTACACTACTTTCAAACAAAAACTATTAACCACTCTGACTTGGAATTTTTTTTTTTTTTTAAACTGGGGATGGAACCCAGGGCCTTCCACATGCGAAACAAGTATTCTACCATGAGTTATAAGCCCCAGTCCTTTTTATTTTGAGACAAGGTTTTGTTAGGTTGCCCAGGATAACCTTAAACTTGTGATCCTCCTGTCACTATCTCCTTAGTAGCTGGGATTACAGGTGTGTGGCACCATGTCCAGCTAGCTTAGAAAAATTTTTATGAACGATTCTCAAATTCTTTTCCTTCTTATCTGTCACTTCACCTACACTGATCTGCAAAACACTCTTGCTAGGTTCAAAGCCAGTAAGTTACTTAAGCTTTTACCAGCTGGTAAGCCTACAAGATTCTCACTTGTTCTAACAAATGGTTAACTAAATTGTTAACATTACGTTGCACAGTAAATAATAAAATAGCTGTGAAAAGAAGGCTGGGTTGACATAAAAAACATATTTTGGAAAGACATTAAAAGTGATTAATTTCCAATTAGTTATGGAATATGACAACGGAAAACTCAATATATTTAAGTTTTATATCACACTGAATGCATCTGATTTAAACACTTTTAAAGGACAAACACTAATGCCCATTGCATCAAAAGGATAGGTGCTTCTGAACGCTTAGTCATACAAGGGCAGTTACTATCATTCTCATTTTTTTGGAATTTTAGAACTCTTGCCTCTGCCTGCCTTCACCTCTCCATATCACAACACTCACCATCAAGAACTGCTACTCCAGCTCCTCGCCTCGCCACATTCATGGGTGCAATTAAACTCCAGGTGTTATTTTCAGGATTATAACGTTCTACTGTGTTAAGACAATTCCAAGACTCCGCACCTCCGATTATGTACAAATAACCACCAAGTTCACAAACTGCAGACTGATGTCTACCTACAAAATTAAATTAAACCAAATTATTACTACAGCTACCAAAACTGTATGTTCTACAAATTAACACTAACTCACAGGTTAAAAAAAACTTACGAATGTTGAGAGGAGCACAGCTTGTCCATGACTTTGTTACAGGATCAAACACATCACAATTTTTTAGTCCTTTCTGGCCATATGGATCAGAGCCACCAACAATGTACAATTTACCATTGAGAGCACACACTCCTACATAAGTATAAAATATGGTTACATATTGATTGTTTAATACTCATTTAAATACTGGTTGTCTTAGAAGTTATGGTTACCTGCATTACAGCGGTTAGTTCTCAGCTCTGGAACAGGAATCCAGTCGTCAATGCTTGGATTGTACATCTCTCCACAGCTCAAGTCATCCGAGTGGCCATTTGATCCACCTACCACATAGAGTTGGCCCTACGTTCAAAGTGAGAGAATTTGTACTATGCTGAAGTTATGTGGAAAAAACCCAAATGCTGTTATGGTTTGTACCTAGATCTACCCCAACAAGCTTCGGAGGCTCAGATGGGCTTTTCGCAGGTGACGACTGGAACACAGGGCACTGTACTTATCAGTGGATGAGTCCACTTGTGAGGTGAGAACAAAATGTCATGCTGGGAGGTACTTGGAGGAGGGGGGGTCCCTCAGGGTGTAGCCTGGACAGCTGTGTCACCCTTTCGTCTCCCTTTACTCTGCTTCCCAGCCACCATGACTAAGGCAGTTTCTCCTCTGCCATGTCACTCAGCCAACTATGGACCGAAACCTCTAGAAACTTGTAAGCCAAAATAAGCCTGTCCTCCTTTACTTTATTCTGCCTGAGAGAGGGAGGAGGAAAGTAAGACATAAGGTTGTATCTGCAATACAATTTGCTTACCATGAGTACAGCCATTTGAAATCGGGCCCTTGGTGTTCTCATGGGAGCAAGAAAGGACCAATGGTCTGTATGTGGATCATAGCATTCAACTGTTCGAAGACATTCTTCTCTGTTATAGCCACCTGGCAAAACCCAAAAAACTTATTTAAAATATTAAACTGAGGGCCAGGGAGATAGCTCAGTAGAGTAAGTGCCTGCCTGGCAAGTGCAAAGTTCTGAGTTCAATCCCCAGTACCGCTAAAAAAAAAATAAACTGGTCCAGGGTTTCTGGTCCAGAATGGTCTACCTAATGTTCACGATACGGAATAGTACGAACTTTTAGGGACTCATTGATGTTTTAACAAAATGCTTATAAAGGTAAAAGATTAACAAATCAGAATGAACTTACTTGTGGCTTGAAAATTTAGGAGAAAAAAATTTACTCACTGTAGTTTTAAAAAAGTAGAAACAGACTATGGGAGGTATTGCTCAGTGTTAAGAGCATATGCTTAGCACATGTGAGACCCTGGGATGGAAACTGAAGCAGACTGACTTAGTTCTCACCACTCAATAACATTTACTTTTGTCTTTTTAGATTGTCATGTAAGCTTATTAAACTTTCTCCCCAGAAGCTGCATGCCACAGGCAAAAGCATTAGGAATCATTTATGGCTTTAACTAGTTAAATACTTCTGTTCTTACCTGCAGCTATGAGCTTGCCATTCATCTCTGCTGTCCCCAGACCAGATCGTGCATACTGCATAGGAGACATAGGCTTTTCTATTAGGTCATCGGGTTGCATCTCAAAGCTTAAACTCTTGATTAGTTTTGGAGTGCTTGTTGGTGAGCTCTGTGGGCTGTTTCTCCCATGAAGGAATATTACACAGAATATACCATCCAGCACAGCCAGGCACAAGTAAGTGTTATCTGTAAGCACAAAAGTTTTCATGTTCAAGATGTAAAAGTACTAATACTTTGTTTGCTATTATGATCCTGAGTTGGGCTCCACAGTCTCCAGATGCCAGACTGGAACGTTCTACAATTGTTTTCCAAATTTAACATTTTTCTTTCTTTATTTAAAATATTAAATTGACAAAAGTCCTTAAACACAGATAAAATGAAGACAAATCTGGCTATAGTGTCATATACTTACTTGAAGTTTTTTCTGAAGCAACGATTTTCCACTCATGCTTAGGGCTTTGTACTGTAGCATTTGGAGAAGAGAGACATCCAGTGGAACTGCTACTTATCTGCTTATGGCCATTCTCACGGGGTGGCTTTTTCTGCAAAATCAAAAGGCAGCTACAGAAACCTAGCCAAAGAACATCGCTGGTGTACCTCTGTTCCTGAGCTATTCTGCAACACTGCCAAAATAGAGTATCCTCCACCTGTATGTAACCCTTAAGCATACTACCATGTAATACAAACCAACAACCTTCCAATCAACTCAAACTACTACCATGCTTCTACCTCCGCTCAATAATGTACCAACTATACCTACACATTAGCCTGGTCAGAAAAAGCTTATAATTCGAAGAGCCTGTTTTAGATCAAGTCTCCATGTAGCTGTCAAGCCTACCAACTCTATGAATTGGTACCCTTCAAACGGTGCTGACAAAACTTGAGTAGACACAGACTCATCTGTTCGCTCAGTTATTTTACAAGGAAAAAGTGGCAATCACAGCAAACACAAGCATAATTTCTTTAGGGTTGTATTATAAGTATTAGATTGGTTTCTATACAAAACTGCATTAAAACACAAAAGGCAATCAGAAATGAAACACGAAAGAACCAAATATTCACAAAATATAAAGGAATACAAACAAGTGGGTAAACACACTAATTTCCAAAGGATTCTAAGAAAACAACATACCATGTCTGAGTTGTCTATCATAGCTTTTTTCTAATTATATCAGCCTTTGCCACTTCTAAGGGGTATGATCATATGGAACTGGAAGAGCACCTAGATTACCCTGAGAGATGTGTCAAACATCTACTGTACCACTTCCAGCACTGGCCAACTCTGCTCACCTATTTATTTTGGTCCCCAAGGCCAGACTACATAGCTAAATAAGGTTTCTAATGGAAATTTTGTTTGCTAATGGAAACAAAGCCATGTAAAGAATACAGAAAAAGATTTTATAGCTACTGGAATTAAGAAAAAAACAAATTTAGGTCTGGGACACTCAGTGTATATAGAAAAAGGCAGGGAACATACCACATTGGTGGTTATCATTAAATTCTGTTTAAATGTCATCTAAGTATTATTGGGCACTTTATTTACATTACCTCTTTCAATCCAGTAACAGTGACGGACTGGGTCACAGTACGAAAGTATTAGGAATAAAAAATAAGCTTAGTGCTACTTAACCTCATCTAATATTAGGAATTACAAGATACACAAAACCTTATTCTATCCTGTGGGAAAGGGTTCAAAGTATCATAAAGTGTTTTAATTAAGGGATTTGGTGGCAGAACTGCTTTAATGTATAGACTATAACAGAGAAAATGAATGCAAAAAATAAAGGTTCTAACACTGAATGATGCCAGTGTTCATATAATAAGGCTAATGGAGAAATGCTGAGTATCTCCTTTATACATATAACCTTTATCCCTATATGATCTCAGAGGAATTAACAGTTTATATTTATCCTACCTTCAAACTTTCTATTCCTAAGTAGCTTTTTTTAAAGAAAATTATGTTTGTAGTACAGGGACTCGTTATGCAACTTGGACTCATAGTGACCCCTCCTGCTTTCAGCCTCCCCCATGCTGGGATTACAGGCATGCACTGCCATGCCTGGACTCAGTCACCAGCTCAGTGCACCCAGGAGTAGGGCTGGCACAGCAAGGAGTACCAGGATCAAACCTCAATCCCTGTGCTTGCCTAAGCATGTGTTTAGTCCACTGAGCTAGCTCACTGGCCCCCTAAGTAGCTTTTACAAGACAAATAAATTTGTCTTATAATCTAATGGCTCCTTCTTAACCTTTTTTTGGTTGGGGTGGGTGATGGGGACACTGGGAATCACTCAGGACCTTGAGTTTGCCGGACAGGCATTTGTGCTGCTGAGCTGTATCCCCAGCCCTCAAACTTTATTCCTGAAGCCTAATACATGGCTCTCACCCTTTCCACCCCACGATCTCTACTCATTGTCTACTCAATTCCACTCATTCTTAACTGTCCCCCAGCAAAACTCCCTGAACAATCAGTAAGGCCTACTAACTTGACCTTTAGCTCTATTTGTAATAGGTGAGGGATCCATCAAGCCCTCATAATTTATATAGCTCTAAACTACTACCAGCAAGTCTACAAATTAGCCTCACAAACTTTAAACTACCCTCTATGCCAGGTAATAAAAACAGGGAAAAATCCAAGGCAATAACTTTGCAAAGTTAAAATACAAATCAGTTGAGATTCCAGTTCATCTAATAGTAAGTGATTTGTTTATATGACCAAGAATTTACAAATTTTTGGTGAACTGGGCTGGGGAGATGGCTCAGTGGAATAAGCACTTCCCTGGCAAGCGCAAGGGCCTGAGTTCAATCCCTGGTTCCGCCAAAAAAAAGGAAGTAACAATTTACCCAATCTTTTCATTGCTAGGCTATTGCCTAGTTTTCCACAAGTTTGTGAAATATGTGTTATCATCTAAATTCTTCTTGGTGTCTTCAGAATAAAGTATGAACCTCATTCAGGTCACATTTAGCTATTCCCCCGGGCTCATGACCTCCTCCTCCAAGAGCAGCATCTGTATACAAGTACTCTTTAACATTACTACAGCTATGTAAACTATAAAACCTAAGACTGCTCAAGTGTTGGCTTTGTAAAATTCCTCCAGCTTGCCTCTTGTTTCTAATATGCCTTCACTTTAAGCCTTTTGTAGATACTTCTTTTAAGTCTGTATAGTTTTGTTCTAGAAGCAGAACTGTCTTTTGTGCATTTGTATTCCCATGCTGAACATTGTGGCCTATCATTTACTGGATATTCAACTTCTACTTGTTGAAAAGTGCTTTTAAAAAAGTTAGCTTCAGATGTTTACAGTTAAAGAAAAACCCTAACTAATCCAAATAACCAAGTTCTCAACTAATTCAAACCCCAAAATTCCTTACAAAGCATTTAACCACCTGTGGTGACACAGGACACCAGAGTTACTACCTATGACTCTACTATTTATCTTCTAAATTTTAAAGGAAAATATTCCTTAATCTGGGTTAACTCAAGACTACAAATGTAAGGCAAAAAAAAAAAAAAAAAAACAAAAAGGCTAATGGACAAATAAAAATGACATATGTCATATATGTCCCCATTTATATAAGTTTTAAACATAGGCAAACTAAGTTATTGTGTCACAAGTTAGGACAATAGTTTCTTCTGGTCAGTGATTAAGAAAGGGTAGGAAGACTCCCAGGATTCCAGAATTTTTTCCATATAGGAAGTATATATACTGCTTGGCTCATTAGAGGGTATTTCATATTTCAAATATGTGGGACTTGGGATATGATCTGGCAGTACAGCATGAGTCTAACATGTGTAAGGGGGGCCTGCCCCTTAGCTCAGTTCTTTAAGTGGCTGCTTCAACAAAGCAGTCAGGCTCAGGTTGCTGTGGTTCGATCCCCACAACACAAGACAGCCAGTCATGCCTTGAAGGCAGAGAAAAATAAAAAAATAAAATAAAAACAAATAACATGTGTAAGACCCTGGGTTTGATCCCAGTACTGAAAAATAACAAAGATTTATATACTTTTCTGTATACTATTTGTCCATATAGTTTACAGCTGAGATATGTGCTATCTGTATTTGTTGAAAATGTGCCTCAATAAGTGTATCTTTACTTAGTAAATGCAGAGGAAAAAACCAAACTGATTTTATAAAAGGCAAAGTAATTCAACCAACGCAATGGAACTGTTTTAATTCATTTTGTTCAAGAAACATCTAAATCAAGTTGTAACATGATTGACCACTACTGTTTACAATGTATAGTCTGTATTAACTATACCATTTCTAATTTCAAATAATGAGCTCAGTATTAAAGAAACATCCAAAATTTCTTTCATAGCCATCAGCAATTTAAAGTTCCTGTCTTTTTTCTAAATTAGGTCTTTCAGTTATGTCTGTTGCAAATACTTACTTTTCATATCCAACCAAAATAACAATTTCTATATTATTTCATCAAAATGTTGTCTCTTGCTACTTGTAAATCCTAACTTGTGAGGAAAAAAAAAATCTACATGTAGTTTTTTAATTTGCTAGGTTAACTTCTTTTCATGGGGCAAAATACTAATAGCTCTAAGATCTGCTTGTTTTCTCCCAAAAATGTTTCTGTCCAGTCATACAAATGAAATCCATCCACTTTCCTTCTTAAAGGAAAATTTAAGTATGCTGTAAGATTTTCCAGTCAAATTTTATTTAACCTGAGGTTACCTCCGACTGCAGTGTGTACCTGCACAAACTGAATGTGGTCATCATCACTGCCAAACACCTCAGCCTGTCCATCTAGTAGGTTCCCATCAAGCAGCTTGTGATCAGCTGAGTAGTACAAGGTTTGAACCTGCAAAACAGCAACAGAACACCCATGTGGCTACTGTCACCATGGCTACTCCACTAGTATGCAGATCACACAAAGGCCTCAAGGTAACCTCCAGTGTGCTTCTTGAGCTTCTTGACATCTTACTGTGGCAGGATCACAAAGTAAAGAAAAATACATGTCATGGTGGTAAAAATGTAAAAAGTAAAAATGAAAAAAGCCCAAAGTCAACTACAAAATCTTCTAATACTGGCTGAAGAATCCTTGGCTTGACTGGCTTGAAAGAAATCTTCATCTTTTCATAGCTTCTATCATGTAATATTAAGAAAAAAAAAAAGCAGTAGTACAGAATATATACACTTAAAAATATACATATTTACAATGAAAGACTCAAGTTTACACCCTTCGAAGATAAACGGTATGATTTGCATTAACATACTTATCTCCAGTAGACAATGTAAGAAAAACAAGTGCAAAACTTCAAGCAAGCTGTAGTTATCTTCCTTCACAGATGCAAACATATGGCTAATGCATCTGTCAAGTGGGAAATCACAGACTATAAAGATGTTAGTCTTTTAGAACATAATGCCGGCAGTGTTTTTATATGCTTAAACGATCTGGGAAGCCTTTAGTGATTCTGAAAGACTAAGTATAGAGTAATACACTCAAGGCTATGCCACTGCTGCACCTGCATGTTTTTAACTCCCACCATTTGGCTATCAATACTTTTTCATGTTTATTTTCTAAAAGTTGCCCAAGTTAATTGAGTGACTGTATGTATGAACAACACCATTGAAAAACACAAAGCTTTTAAGAGAAGAATCCTGTAAGGAGTAAACACCATTAAATCATCATCGTTCTCTGCCCACAGCGGATTTTTCTTAGGAGAACTGGGGCAGGACTGCTGCTTCTTTACGTGTCAATACACTTGAGGTTTCTTCTTGTTTCTTCAGTCTTGGGTATCCTAGTTTTGTTAATAAACCTATGGGGAGATAAACCAATGGGGAGGAACAACCATTAGAAGCTTTACCTACTTGTCAAATTTAAAGTAAAAACCTGTGAAGAAAAATTAAGAATCTACAGAAAATTTCAGTACCACCTCCCATTTCTAAAGCAAATTACATGCTACTTTAAAGAAAGTTAACAGCACATTATAAGCAAAGAAATAAAAAAAGAAAGCAGAAGACCAAACTGAACAGTTCATTCAGCTCACCTGGACACCCCCCCTGTTTCTCAGCTTAGGGGTACCTATAGCAAAATTTAAATTCTTTAGGGTCATGGTTATAAAATAAAAGTGAAAGGGAATCCTTCATGTTACAGCAAAATAATATTTAAGAATTGTTGAATCCCATTTACTTTAAAACTAACCTCTTCCATCAGCTCTTCCAGACTGTCTCCATTCTCCCAGATGCTACGCTGTACCCAGTTGATTACCTTTGTATACAATTTGCCATTGCTGGGCAAGCAAACATTATCTTCAAGCATCACCTCCAACTAGGATTAGGAAGAAAGAAAGAGACATAAATCAGTGTGGAAATTTCTTAGCTCAATTCTCAATTTGTAATAAAGTTGTTACAGATGCCAAGTTTTATTCCATACACTTAATTTGTGAAGCCAGTAATCAAAAATAAAAAGCAAACTGGTAGGTACCTGTTGTACTACAATAGCAGTAACATATTTTTGTGAACATCATCCATGGACAAAAGACAATGCTTGAAAGTAGGAAGTATGAATCCACTTATATACTGTACACCTTACTTTTAGTCGTGGAAGCTTGAGAAATTCTTCCTCTTCTGAAATTTGTAACAAATTTTCCTGAATGTAGGCATCAACCTTATTCAACAAACGGGCATCTCCCATACAACTTGCAAAATTTCGGTAAGAGATACAGCTGCTAACATCCATCCTAGACAGTAAATAATCACCACAAACCTTGGAAAGAAACACAGAAATGTCAATGATTACATATATTTCATCTAACAAACATGTATATAATGTTCAATGTGTAAGCACCATATGAAGATATGAATCAAAAAAATCACTGTTTTAATACAACAAATTTAACAGTGGAAACAATACATGTACAAATGACAAACATCAAAAGAATGCCATCCAAACAAGTTATTAAAAGAAATATGTGATAAACTGGCATGGCATAGTTTTGAATAAATATTTTCAACTATAGTATTAGGGTGGACTTCATGATAGGCAATATTCAAACTGGGGCCTATGGAAAAGAAGACACGGATGCTGAGTACAGACCAGGTGGAGGAAAGAAGTTGCCAATCTGGTTTGGCTGAGGAAAGGGTAAAACGAGTGAGAAACTATTTTATAAAAATAGCGACTACATTATGGAGAACCTGAAATGCTACATTCAGGAGTATGCGCTATAAATCACAGAAGAATTTTTGTAAAGGAATATGGCACTGGAAGAAGGGCCAGGTTGTGACAGCTATTCTGTTACTGTAGCTGGAAAGCAGCCATAGATTGTCTGAAAAAGAATGCACATGGCTATGCTGTAATAAAACTTTATAAAACAGGCAACTGGCCTATGGCCGTTGATGGACTTCTTGCATTAGAAAGTTAAATGTCTTTTATGAATTATTAAACACTTCTTACTGGCATTAAATTCTAGACAGAATATTTTGAAAGGAGAACCAAGATGTATAGAAGAGACACCTGAGAAGCTAAATATTAAAAATAGCTATCATGCTACTGAAGATTGTCAAAGAAAGCAAGACATTAGCCCAAACTATCTTTCTGACAAGTATGATTTTGCTTTATCATCACCAAGCAGTTAAAACAATATATTCAGTTCTCTGGCAATGGAAGAGGGGAGCATTTTCAGCAATTTAGGACTAAAAATTACTTGGGGACAACTTCTGCATTCTAATTATATAAGTTTCCCCAGAAACAGTAGCCCTCATATTATTTTTTATACCATACCTGCTTGACTCGGTCCATCTTCAACTTTTTGGCTGCGGAATAAACATCTTTCACTAATTCCTTATCAGCTTTCAACCTATCAAAAAAAGTTTTTAATTTTATGAGATCAAGACCTTAAAATACAGATATTTAATTTAAACACAAGGGAGATTTGGAACTTCATTATACTCCCTAATTATATGATTGACTTTAAAGTACTTACTGAGCAGTATAGGCGTAATTCAGTAAGACTTCAACAGCTTCTGGATTGAGATCATCAAATTTAACATGAGACACTCCATGCGGATCGCTATCACTATTAAAGATTTCAAATAAATAGGGACTGCAGCAAGCCAGTACCGCTCTGTGAGCTAACATTTCATGGCCACAGACCTGAAATTATAAAGAAATAAAATAGAAGTATCATTCGCTATGTAGTTCTCTACAACAACCTTTTACCATAAATTTCTAGATAAAGGATTCTCTTAAAAGTCATTTCATTAAATGTCTATGGTGGTGGTGGTAGGAGGGGATAATCCAAGAACTTACAACTTTTAGTAACTGATTTTCTTAGTAAGGAAAGATCAATTCTTTAAGTTTTCAATTAAAATCTAAATACCTGAAGTCGAACATCACAGAACTGGCCACTTTTCCTCAGGGCATTTAATTTGGCAACAGAAGACTCAATAAAATTTTCATCTTCAAACATCAAATATCCATTGGGAATCATTTTTCCTTATAAATTTGGCTAAATAGCAGAAAGAAAGCTTAGTTTATTTTACTTAGGGGTAACCAATTTTCAGTGTATCCTATCAATAACACAAAAATTTTATGAAATAAAAAGTTGGCTAAAGCAATGATGGTGCTCAAAACCCATGTCTTCAAAGTCACTAAGGAGTCCTGAAACCACGTTTTTCCATGCCTATTGCACATTCACTCTGAAGGAAGAAAATGAAACTCCCATTTTGCCCAAACCCATGTAACAGGCAACCTAAAAATCCTAGGGCATGAGGTAGCCATCATGTATACATTTATTTCCTTAGATTTGGGCTAGTGTCATTCCTTAACTCTCAGATGAGAAAACTGTAATATATCTCAAACCCATACATTTTTAGTTTCTGTAAAGGCCCCTTCATTTGACTATTCCTCAAAATTAAATAAAATAAAAATTTAAACATGTAAAACTATTTAAATATTCTCTTGCATCTAAAAGTCTAATTAAGTCTTGGCATTATATTTACCAAGGGATTTTTACAAATTTTTTTAAATAAAGCAAGATTTAAAGATGAAGTTAGCTGGTTGTGGTGCTATATGCCATAAGTTCAGCTACTTGGGAGACCAAGACAAATATATTTCAAGTTCAAAGCCAGCCTAGTTAATTTAGCAAGACCCTGTCTCAAAATAAAGAGGTACAGATTTAGCTGTGACGGCCTTGGGTTCAATGCCCAGAAAGGGGTAGGTGGAACCAAACCTAACCAGTAGGAGATACCAATTATAGAAAGGAAAAAATATATATAAATACTTTTCAAACAAAAGGTTACTGACTTTTCTGCCTTTTTAAGTATGAAAGACTGTTATTGTACTCAGTAGCCTTCAGAAGAACAATTATGAATGGTAGACAGGGACCTGAATGTCCACTTACCTTACTATACTGGTGAGAAATGTGTTACTGGGAGTTGAAATAATCCAAAGGCAGAGGAGTGCTGAAATGAGGCGCTTCGTCAAGGTATGAAGACAGCTGGTTGAGGTGAAGGTAGATGTATCTTAAGCGCTAATGTTGGTACCAAAACTCAGGCTTGAAAATGATGTAATCAAGTCCTTAAAAGCTATAGACATGAATTTCTTCTGTGATAACGATGCACTATAATCTGTAATGACCAAAAATTTAGGTTAGATTTAGAATGATCAAAGTCTGTCACTGACCTAAGTAGAGCGGGTCATGCAAAACAAGTCCTGATCCTTAAGAGATTTTGAAATAAATGGCAAAAATATTCACACTACATAAAAAATTAACAGACATGTACTCATACATAAACACTTTTCACTGAACTGCCAACTACTCAGGTGACATTAAAAATCCCCACAGGGCAGGAGATAATTACTTGTTAAAGAATTAAAAAATACGTATAAATACTGATTGACTCTTGTATTCTCTTAGATCCCAAGTAATAAAAAAAAAAAAAAAAAAAAAGAGAGACGTCTGTTTTTTATTTAGGAGCTGGCAAACAACCTTTGGGCATGATTCCCAAACAAGTATATACTGTTTCCCAAAATGTGCTCTACATGTTGCAGCCTCCATACCTTTATGTAAGTTATTCTACCTAAAAACAGCCTTAATTCAACCTCTGCCAGATGAAATCTTACAGCCATAGCCTGCAACATCCCTACACCTGAAAGTAATTTCACCCCATTTTTCATATATAGAAACCATCCCTAAAGGGGCCAGGGAGATGGCTCAGTAGAATAAGCGCATCCCTGGCAAGTGCAAGGGTCTCAGTTCAATCCCTAGTTCTACCAAAAAAGAAAAAGAAAAAGAAAAAGAAAGAAAGAAATCATCCCTAAAAGGCAGGTATAATCTTCTTGCTTGTCTGCTCTATGTCCTGTTTAGTTTACTTGTTTATCTTCCTTAAGTCTAAGTCCATAAAAAGACAATGTTTGCCTTGTTCATATTTCATGATCTTCATTACATCTTTCTCAATACAACTACCCTAAAACTTGAATATAAAGATTAGTAAATTGTTCACACTAAAAAAAAAAACAACAACACATGTCTGTGCTTTGCATGATTTTTTGCATATGCAAAATAAATCAATGAAATAATTCTAGTTCAAAACAAATCTCCAAGGAGCTCAATCCCCTTCCCTACTTCCCTCATTTTCATATATCAATTATTATGTCAAATTTATATGCTATTTTTTAAAAAAACCACCTGAACTGATACCAAGTTACTCTCTAATGCAGGGAAATAGAACTAGAAAATTATGTGAAATATTTGCATAGTTATGGACACCTTAAAATAAACCTTGATTTGCTTTATACATGTATCAAAACTACAATTCTATCAATTATTCTAAGGTGACTGAGTCATCATTTGCCCCAAGACTCCACTGAAGGCCAGTCCAATTCTAACTCAACAAACACATAGTGAAGGCTTAACATGTGTGCAATCTGTAAGGCAGCTGTTTCCCATATATCCCCTAACTGAGGCTTCATTTCAAGGAAGCTCCAGTATTCCAACCCAGACTGTTGTCAATGCCCACTTTTTCACCAAATATATCATACCATTATGTAACTTTCATTGAAGTTGATTAACCCTGCTTTTTCTTAAGAAACTAGCTTTAACAAACACTTTCCAAATTCATTGGCTGGGGATATAGCTCAGCAGTACAGTGCCCGTCTGGCAGGCACAAGGTCCTAAGTTCGATTCCTGACATCTTCCCCCAATTCTTCTCCCAACCTACTATATACACAGAACACACTATTCTAAAGACTTGGCTCAAACTAAGAAAGTCTTTTTATATATCATTTGCACTGAACCAGCTATCCACAGGTATACTTGGCAACTCTTCTTCAGTGATTTATTTGATACAGAGCCTCACTACGCAGCTTGGACTCTCAGTGATGCTCCTGTCTCAGCCTCTCCAGCACTGGGATTACAGGCATGTGCCACCATAACCGGTGTCAGTGGCCAGGCTAGCACAGCATGTGGTACCAGAATAGAACCCTGGTCCTTGTGCTTGACAAACAGGTGCCTCAAGCCCTGAGCTACCTCCCCCAGCTCCCCCTTCAGTTTTATAACATGTACTTAAAACAAGGGTGGTGGTGCACACCTGTAATCCCAGCGCCAGGGAGACTCAGACAGGAGGATCACTGTGGGTCCGAGCTGCATAGCAAGACCCTGTACCAAATAACTAACTAGATTAATGAAAGATTAAGAAAAAAAAAAAATTGGTGAAAGGAGCACCCAAACTTTTATATGATAAAAATGCATCATCTGGGCCACTGTGCTTTCTTTTATGTGGTGGCCCACCCTGACACTGTACGGTGTACTTCCTTTATATGGCCCAAGCTTGCTCCTGCAGAGCCTGTTTCATTTCCTATCATTAATAAAATTTTGTTATCAAAAAATAGATTTTAAAAAATGCATCACCTGGAAAGGTAAAACAAAAGGTCAAAATTCACAAATATTTTAAATGTTGACCTATTTTATTTCGTATTTTTGCAAATCTGTCTTGATCTAAACAATAAAATGTCACCTACTTATTATTTGACAAAGTAGATGTTTTACCTCAAGTTTATTTGGAAAGAAAATTATTCAGAATTACTGTAGTAATTTACATCTCATGAAGAAGTTTTGGAACAACTCTTGGGATACAAAGTTGTACAGTACTGTTATTGTTATGAGTTCTCCAATAGTCTTGTTATATTTAGTACTTGACTTTTTGTGCATCAGTCTTAACATGAACCTCATTTCTTTAATATCTAGACTAGCTTTTAAAATCAACAACCCCAGTTAATTTTAAAAGTTAGTCCACACATGGATGACATTTAAGTTAATACAAACTGGTTTTTGAAAGTTCACATTTATTTTCACTAAAACAAGGTTAGGCAAATCAAGAATTCTAAACCAGCCCCAAAATTCACAAATCTTACTTGGTTTATGAAACTCAAACACAATTAGGAATTAAAAGTGGGGAGCTGTTTTTCTTTTAAAAGCCAAACTAGAAGCCCAATCATCAAAGTCACATAAGAGTAAGAACATTTTGCTTGGTACTTAAAGTACACTTTGAATTAATCTACTTAAAATTAAAACGGAGGTCAAAATGATATAATGATAAATATATTTCAATTATTTAGTATGGTCAGTGTAAGAAACAGAACACAGATTTATAAGTAATTAAAGTGCTTCAGTAATACTCTGAAATTGACAACTTACCACAGTTCACAGAAATTATTGTAGGTGAAAAACACAATTCAACAAGTGTTAAAAGAGTTGTGATAATGGTAAACATCATTATGTCCCATCCCCCAAATTCTTCTCTGGCTTTACAGCAAGACAAAAAATTAAATGATCAGTGTGGTTCTCAGTGGCAGAGAATTTAGTACAAAAAAAGGCCCTATTGATCCAAACAACACCAAAAATAAGTAAATAAAAATTCAAAAGCATTCTTTAAAAGGCAAATTACAAATATTTAAGCATGACAGTTTTTTGAGGGTACCCAAAGACAATGTAAATGGACTGATCTTTGTTCCTTGTAGTGCACTGAGGATCAAACCCAGGGTCATAGGCATGCTGAGAATGTCCTAAGTCTCAACTCTGTAGACTCAGAAGTTCTGACTCTCCAAAGTCACCTTTACAAGCCACTATCAATCATCATTAATCTAAATCAAAACTCAACCAAACTCGCTTGTTCCACACTATTAATTTCATAGTTGTGATTTTTTTTTTCATCATTACAACACGAACATTTGTGGAACCAAACATATGGCAGGCACAAACTGGAATGGAATGCTTGCAGCAGTGGAGTTAACTTCCCAGCCTTGAACACTTCACATACCAGACAAGGTGAGGGTAACTATACAATGAAAATAGCTTACACTGAAGAGGAAAGAAGATATGACAATGAATATATGTCAGAAACTGTGGCTATTTTGGTTTTAATAGATTGTAGACCACAGGATGTACATAATAATGAAAGCAGAAGCAAGAAATAGAGCCTAATTTTTAAACAGTGCTGTGTACGACACCAAGTAAAGGATTTAAGCAGGGAATAGGGTACTACAGCAGAAAAGTGGGGGGAGGGCTGGGGGCTGGGCCCAGAGAAATGAGTAAAAACATGGACACAAGGTAATTCATTAGACTCTGTATACCCAGGATTAGTTCTTAACTAAGGCAGTGGGGCCCTAAGATACTTTTTTAGGACGCTATAGTATCATTACCATCATCAACTTAAAAAAAAGAAAAACAGGGAAGCATAACCATTGGTTTTTGATTGTTTCATGGAGAAAAACAAGAAGGAAAAGAACTGGTTTGCAGTTTGATGCTGAGGTACCTTCTGTACATCCAGGTTGATATCAAAAGCATAAAGTATACTGATCTCAGTCTAAGTTTAGGAACGTCTAAAAGGTGGTAAATGATGTGTACAAGTACATATTTTCTGTGGTTCTAACAAAAATCCCAGAAAACATTTCTGTCATGCTTCACTTTACTTCATAATGCTTCACTTTACATCCAATAGCACAACACAAGGCGGATCTCCAACCTTGAAGATTTCCTACAGGACCGACTTAACAGTACACTCAATACTGTTAAAACGTTCAGGATTTTTTAAGATTACCTCATCTGCAATGATTAAGATATTTCTCTAATAGGACAACATTCAAATTAAAAAACTTACCACAAAACCACACTGAATTGCCACCCAAAGTACCCAAGCAAGAAAAACCAAACTCCACTTTCAAAACGCAGCTAAAAAGATACTAATTTAAAACTAAAATGCTTTCTTGGGGGACTAGAATAAAAACTACATATTAAGATAAAAGTTAAAGAAATTAATGTCTATTAAAACATCTTCTCCAAGGAGGAAAATACAGATAAAAAAACATTCCAGGTCTCTCTGGTCAGTCAAATCTCATTCACCAAAGTAAAATGCCAGTAACAAGTAACCTGCTAGGTGGCATCAAATAACACTACTCTGAATTCAATTCTAAAGCCAGTGTTTACTCACGTCCACGTTTACAAACTTCTTTAGAATTTTAAGGTCGAAATTTCAGTAGGATTCAGACTAAAATCAGTAGTAGTTTCCTTAAATCAACCATTGATGGTATTATTTCAAAAAATGGTCCCGTTAGTCCACGATATACTTGTTCAAATGTTAGGCAGAACACTAGGCTTCCAGAGTTAACGTTTACTATTAAACAGGAGACCATGTGCCCAAAAACTCAAAGAACAAACTGATGCCACGGTATTCTGGCCTCCATCACCGACAACAGACACTAGGTAACATAAATGCAACCTTCAGCACATCTGTTTTCCTGTCTGAAACGTCACCTGTATCGAACCACTTCTCTACTACGTATATGGGGAAACCCCCCCAAAAAACAAATAAACAAACAAACAAAAACTACTCCTAAAGCATTCTGGTTCAAATGTCCCTAAATTTAACCTTCATTTCTGATACTGCCTGATATCGTCCTAGCAAGAGCATAGGACTACAAACGTTTTGCAAAATGCGTGAAAAGTCAAAAAATAAAAAGGAGCTAACCTTTCCACCTATTTCTTCCGTAAAAGAGTGGCCCGAGCCCCAGAGTGCCCGTGGAACCCTAGATCTTTCTCCCCGCAGATGGCGCCCCCACCCCAAGCCGCGCGCTCGGAGCCCGGCGCCGCACACCCCCGCCCGGGATTGGTCGGCCCCGCAGTCACTCAGCGCCGACACGTCAGGGCAGCCACTCCCAAGCTCCTCCCGCCCCCTTCTCCCCGCGCTTGGCAAGAAGAGCGGGCAACGTGGAGCGGGAACAAAGGACCCCGCGGCCCACGGCGGTAGGGGACTCGGAGCCGACCCCTCCGGGCCGGCGTGCCCAACGCGGCCCAGGGCGGGCTCGGCGCCCACACGCGCAGGGCCTCTGAAGGGTTCGCCGAGGAGCACTCAGACGCCGTGCCAGGCGTCCGTTCCTGACAGCAGAACGGAGCTTCCCGCGCCCCCCTTCCGGTCAGTTCAGCCACCGCGCGCGCCCTGCCACTGGGCCCACGGACCCCTCGAGCGAAAGCCTCGGTCCTACCACTCGCCACCGCTGCCCCGGCTCAGACCAGGGTCTCGGGCCTCCACGCTGGCCCGCGGCTGCCATCGCGACCTGGCAACCATGGCAGCGCCCGGCGCGCCAGCGTCAGCGCTCCGCACTTCCTACCATCTTCCCGGCCGCCCGCGCCTCCCCTCACCTCGGGTCCCAGCCGCTGGCTCGCCCGCCTCAGTCCATTACCTGGTTCATCTCTGAAGAGATGGAAAACCTCATCTCCAGAGCTTCGATGGGGAGTAGGAGGAAGCGGGCAGGAATGAGCCCAAAGAAAAGCGCCTCGAGGCGGCGGAGGGGGGCTAGAATGCAGCAGAGAGAACGAGCGGTCAGTCCGCGGAGGCTGTGGCGCCACTGAAGTCTCGCAGGAACGCTCCCTCGCCGGCACAGGCGCCTGAAGCAGCAGGCGGACAACTGCGCCCAGCCCCTCCGACAGCTCCCGCGAGCGAGCGACCGACCTCGGCGCGCGTCCCGGAGACACTGCCGCCGCCCGCTCTCCCGCACCGCCGCGCACGTCACCACGTGCGCCGCCGCCGCCAACGCCTCCCGGCCGCTTCCGGCTCTAAGCCCTCCGCGAATCACGAGCGAGCTCCAGAAAGATCCAGCGCGAGGCCCCGCCCCTGTTCCCGCCCCCTTCCGCCCCGCCCTTCTCCTTCGCGGGCTGGAGCTGCTTCCTTCGCGGCTCAACTAGGTCAGCGCAAGGTGATCTCGGGGAGGGAGGCGTCGATGCGGCTGCACGCGCCACCTTTCATTTGTCGCACGGTCCTTCCCTCTGCCTCTTTCTCGCCCAGCACCCACACTTCGCCCTTTCAGACTTTCCGGAACTGGTTGCCTTCCGTAGCACTCACCTGTTCTATGTTCCTTTCCGGGCACAATAGTCCGAGAGATCCGGACTAATTGGGCGATTAGATTTCTCCTCGGCGTCAAGCTGACTTGTAGGCAGCCGCGCTGCGTCGGCGCTGCCCGCATTAAGCCTGAGTAGTTTAGGCTGCAGCCCTTACCTTTAGGGTGGAGGGGAGTGGAGTCGATGAGCAAGGAGAGGCACTTGGAGAGGAGTTGAACAAACCCTCCTTTGGCCTGTAGGCGAACAGATTCAGTAACTTGGAAGAAACAGTTGGAGAAACATGGTACTATCCTCACTGCCATAAAAGCCAATTTATTTGTGCCTTATGTCCCATGGGTTTTTGCTTCTGAAAACTCTGGGACAGTTCTTTACTAGTTCTATCCTTTTTCAGAGAAAAAAGAAAATTGCCATGAGAATTTATAGCCTGTGTCCTAACACCCTGAGGCCTGTAACAAGGTACCATCTTATATCCACACCCCACCACCTTGTCCCCGAGAGCATATCTGTTGAGGGCAAACGTGGTTTAGATTGGGCTCAGGCAGTAACTGGCTGTGACTCTGAAAAGCAGTCTACAAAGTTTCTTTCATTGAAGGTGAGGGGATTTGATAAGATTATATCCAGTATAATTCATTACATAGAAGTTACATCCAAATCAGGATTTGGCAACGATCTCTAGATTAATGGCCTGTTAATTTATGGAGACTTGTGGAAGGCACTTAGTCTAGACCTAATCTTGTTTGTATCTGGCCAGCTTAGTTCATAGACATTTCTAGTTTTGCCAATAGTTCCTACCATCTTCTATTGCTGACTACTTAATTATGCTAAGGAGGATAGGAAAAAATAATTTATGGGGTCTTCATTTGCAATAGAACTTTACAACTTTAATTATAAAACCTTCGTGCAAGGAGACTAGCTTCCTTTTTTTTTGTTTTCTGTTAGAAGATGAAACAGGAACCAAAATATCAGCATGAATTTTATATCTTAAGAAGTAAAGGCTGACATTTGCCATTAGGCTTTTGTTTTGTTGGTAATAGTGGACATCAGTGTTCACTTTTATTGCAAATGAAGCAATTGAATGTTAAGCCCTTTTAATACTTTTAAGGCTTCATCCTTGCACTAAGAGGATATGAATTGCCCACTTTGGATGGACACGTGACTGTGTGGCCTGTTGGACACATGATCCCACTTGCTGTACTCTAAATAGTGCCTTTGTGACCTGAAACAGTCAACACTTTGCTTAAAGCTACAGTGTAATCAGAATTAAAGAATTTCTTGCCTTTACATATTTTCTTCTCTACGAATGACTGCATAGTTCATGCATTGTTTCTGTTTTTGAGGCAGCTCAGTCTGCCCAATTACTATGTGATACCTACTAGAACTTGAAACTGGAGCACCAGGAATACTTTCAGTTTGGGGAAGTAACAAAGTATGAGGCTTTACACTGGGGCTAGGGTTACAGTTTAGTGGTAGAGCTTTTGCCTAGCCTACACAGTGCCCCAAAAAGAACATAGATTTCGTTCTGAATATGTAAATTAGACATTTGGAGAGTACTTAATAAAAATAAAAATACTATATTCTTTTTTTTTTTTTTTTGCGGAAATGGGGATTGAACTCAGGCCCTAAAAATACTATATTCTTGATTACTTATTTTTGTGGCAAGCCTTCAGAAAGAGAAATTCGGAATTGGGAATTGGTGCCAGTCTGCCATCTTTGTATTTTTCTCACTGACCCTGCCTATGTCTTTCCCCATATCATACTCTCGTTTTGTTTAAACGCCAGTATTTATTTCATAGAGCTGCTATTTCAAAGTATCACAAACTAGCTGTCTTTTATTTTTAATTTGTGTATTTGGTACAGGGTCTCACTACGCAGCTTGGACTTGTAGTGATCCTCCTGTTTTCAGCCTCCCCAGTGCTGGGATTACAGGCCTGCACCACCATGCCTGGGCTAGGTGGCCAGCTCAGTGGTCGGGGCAGGGCAGGCACGCCCAGTGGTACCAGTGTGCTTGCCTAAGCAGATACTTAGTCCACTGAGCTATCTTGTGGGCTTACTAACTAGCTGTCTTGAACTGAGGCCAGAAGATTGAGATCAAAGCGTCTCTCAGGACCACACTCTCCCTGCAGCACAGTAGAAGGCCTATTCAGGCATTTCTTCTACATTCAGGAACTTTCTTGGCTTTTGGCAGCAGGATTCCAATCTCTATGTAGCATTTTCCCTGTGTTCTAGTACTCCATTAGTTGTACCAGAGTAGGGGCTGTCTCTTCACCTTGACTTCATTTTACTAAATCACCAGCTATTATTTCCAAATGAGGTCACATTTTGAGGCACTGGCGATGATGAGCGTCCACATATGAATCTTTGACATACAATTCAACCCATAACTCATCTGTCTCTCTCAGGTATGGTTACTGACCACATTTGTTAGAATTACCTGGATGTTTGTATTAGACTCTTCAGACAACTAATTTTCGAAGAAAGGAAGATATTCCCCCACTGGTGTCATCATTGGTGTCCTGTTGCCTCCCATCCCCTCTCCCCCAATGTTTGTCAGTGCCTGGAAACAGCTAAGGGAGAGGTGCTACTTCTACCTAGTGGACCTGGAATGCTACTAAACATACTGCACACTGCTGTGTACAAGCTAATTTGAAGTCTCAAGGAAAGGAGCCTAGAGATCTGCATTTGTCAAGAGTGCTAGCAACTAGCACTTGCACTTATGTTTGAGCAATCAGATACAAAATCTCTTGGTAGAAGGACATTTCTCCCCAAGGTATTAGTCACCTCTCATTTATTAGCCATGCTTGTGGTTTTTTTTTTTTTTTTTTGCAGAACCAGGGATTGAACTGAGGTCCTGCGCATGCCAGGAAGTGCTTATTCTACTGGCCTGATGATACCTTAATAGCCTAAGAGTAGGAACTAGAAGATGGTGTCATAAAAGGTACAAGAGGCTTAGGGAAAAAAGCCTTTAAAACTTCCAGACTCTCACTAAAGTAGATCACTAGAAATTGTTACGTATTTTGATGTATAACAAATTAAGAACTTGAGGTTTCTCTAGAAAAACTGTGTTGTTGTTTTTTTTAAAAAAACAAATGTTTCCCATTGAAGAAAGTTGTAGTGGATGAACTAATGGTCAGCTTGTAACACCCAGCTACACTTTGTGGTTCTGGGTGTGGAAGGCCTACCTGAAGATTGTTGCCCATAGCATAAAAGGAGAACTGGAGGGGAAGGTGGCGTGCTGTTGGTCCTACTGGATAAGCCTGTTGTGCTGGTTTTCCTGATAGGAACTCAGCTGTTCTCATCATTGGAGGAGCTTGGGTCCTTGTCACTGAGGATGGCCGCAGTTCTTTTCAGGAGAGCTCTGTTCCTTTGAGTGTTGCTTCCTGGCTCCAGTGCGGATCCCTCAGGCTGCTGGCACAGATCCTTCACCCTGCTGGTGCAAACTTTTTAGCTTCTGTCACTGACCTTTGGGCCTTTCCAGTGCAGCTCCTTGATACAGAGTTCTATGAGACATTGTGGGCTCTATGGCAGTTGGACTTCAGTTGGACTCATGCAGGACATTGCCGTGGGATCCAGGCTCTCAGTTGGATTCTTTGGGTCTCTACTGTGTGGACAGATCCGTGCATTTGATTCTTTGGGTGAATATTATTAAATAATCCTATGAAGTATGAGTCCTGTGTTAAATCTATTCCCTTGTAAACCCTGACAAGAGTCTCCTATCTTCCTGGTAGGACTTCAGTAAACTTTTTTTTCCCTGTATTTTAGGGAAGGGTCTACAGGGTGCTCAGGGTCTCACTACTAGATCGGACTTGTAGTGATCTGTCTGTTTACAGCCTCTCAAGTGCTGGGATTATAGGCGCACGCCATGGTGCCCAGTCTCAATTGCTGTCTCAGCATGCCCTGGAGGCGGGGCTGGCATGGCAGGCCCGGGGATCGAACCCCTGTCCCCTGTGCCTGCTTGCAGGTGCTTTAATCTGCTGAGCTATTTGACCAGCCTGACTTCAGTAAACTTTTAATATAAATAATGCAAACTGTTCAGCTTAGTTTATTGTATATTATTCATTCTTTTTATTTATTTATTTATTTTTTTTTGCAGAACCAGGGATTGAACTCAGGCCCTTGCGCTTGCCAGGGAAGTGCTTATTCCACTGAGCCATCTCCCCGGCCCTCATTTATTTTTTAAAGACAGTCTCACTATGTATATCATGCTGTCCTTGAACTCACTTTGTAGCCCAGGCTGACCTTGAACTCATGACAATCTGCCAACACACTTGCCTATACTTTATTTATTTCATCCAAGGATTATGAAATTATTCAAATATCCCAGAATACTTTGGTCCTGAATTATCTTTTTTAAAAATTATTTAGTACAGGGTGTTCAGGGTCTCACTACACAGATCAGACTAGTGGTCTTACTGTTTTCAGCCTCCCAAGTGCTGGGATTACAGGAGCGTGCCACCATGCCCAGTCTGTCACAGCACGCCCTGGGGGTGGGCCCAGCAGACACTCTAGAAATAGAACCCGGGTCCCTGCATCTGCCTAAGCAGGTGCTTTAATCCACTAAGCTATCTGGCCAGCACGAGTTCTGAATTATCTTTCCGGGCTATTTCATTATCTAAGGAGATGTAATAATTATCTTTCATCTATTTTCTAAAATCATCACTGCTAAAGGGTTTTGATATCAACTCTAGCTTCCTCTTTGGACAGTGAAGATGCTCTACTAATGTCTTTCTTTTTCAGTAGTTTCATAGAAATTAAAACTCATGTCATTCAGATATTCTTCCTGTGACATCAATAACCTTCAAGCCCTTTGCATCTTTGACATGTGGCTAAAACTGTTATATATTCAGGTCTCTCTCATGTGCAGTGGGTTTCCTGGAGGCCTTTATCCAAAAAAACAAACAGGACCTTTTTAAATCAACCCGTTAGCTGTGGATAAGAAAAGCAAGGAGTAAACAGCTTTCATAATAGCTAAGTCTTAATGTAAATCATCAAAATTAAGTGTGTAGACAAAAGGTGTTATAATGAAATCTTCTTGTAGGCCAAAACGTGATACCTGATAAATGAAAGTTACATGATATAGTGGAACTGGGCTAGCCAGCCAACTATTGCTAGTGAAGTCAAGAGACTGCCCCAAAGAATAAATCAGGACAGAAAGCATTTGGGTTATAACATTAGGTCTCCCTTATCTGTACTTCTGAAAACAACCAGAGTGAAATACAAGGAGATGATGGTGACATTTTGCATGATTGTAGTAAATTTAGAATTCTAATTTCCAGCCAAAGATGAAAAGCTACAAAGTTGTTATCGAAAGGTCTCTTGTTTCTTGGAGTCATACCTCTCTGGGCATCTCCAAAGTCCATGCCTTTGGGGACAAAATTGTAAAAAAAAAAAAAAAAAAAAAAGAAAAAAAAATTTCCCATTATCTCTGATACTTTTTACTAAGGACAAGAATGTAAAAGAAAAATTATTTTGGGAACATTCCCTACAAACAGTTCTTACCGATGTCCTTCTCCACTTCCATCCTCTTCTCAGTATCTTGCTTTTTATGTCCTTTAGGGTCCAGTTAGTACCTTAACACTTCAAAAAAGCAGGTAGTGTAATCGAAAGAATGCTAGACTTGAAAGCTTAGTCCCCAAATCTGGCTGTTATTCCAAAGCAAATGACTTGTGTTCTCCCTGACACTGCTGTCAAATATTTAAAATAGGAACAATAATGCTTACATTACAGAATTATATACTTGGCACATAGTGGGAGATAAGTATGTGTGTATGTATGTCAAACCTCTCCCAGTTATTCCAGCATATGTGACTTTTCTTCCATCTTTCTAAATACTGACATACCACTTCTCAAACTCACTGGATACTTAATACACCACAGGGTACTTCCATAGTTACAAAGAACTGAGTGATGTGAATCTTTGAGCACATAATGTTAATGAGCTGTTGAGTTTAGAAAAAGTATCACTGCTATAGTTTGGATCTAGAAAGTTCTCTAGAGGCCCATGTATGAAAGGCCTGGTCTTCAGCTTGGTGCTATTAGGACATGATAGAGCTTTTACTTTATTTTTATTTTTATTTTTTGGGTATTTGGTACAGGGTCTCACTATGCAGCTCGTACTTGTAGTGACCCTTCTGTTTTCAGCCTGCCCAGAGCTGGGATTACAAGCATGTGCCACCATGACTGGTCTCACCAGCATGGCGTGTGGTGCCGGAGATTGAAACCTTGTCTCCATGCTTGCCTACACAGGAGCTTAGTCTGCTGAGCTATCTCGCCAGCTCAGTGATGGAGCTTTTAAAAGGTATAGCCTAGCTGCGTGAGGTGGTATACACCTGTAATCCAGGTGTTCAGGATGCTGAGGCAGGAGGATCACTGTGAGTTTGAGGCCAGTCTGTGCTATACAGTTCAAGGCCAAATTAAGTACAAAATGAGACTCTGTCTCAAAAGACCCACAAATAAGAAATAGGAAAAAAAAAAAAAAAAAGTAGGCCTGAAGGGAGATCTTGGATTATTAGGGGTATGTCCTCAAACGGGATAGTAAGAAACAAGTTCCTTTTTTTGGGGGGGTGGGGGGGGGCTTCCCTACCATTAGGAAATAAGCTGCTTCTTCTACCACTTGTTCCTTCCAAGATTCTGTGCCCCACCGTAGGTGCCCACAATGAGGACAATTGACTGTGGACTGAAATCTACGGAACTGTGATGCAAAATAAACCTTTTCTCTTTTTAAGTTGTCTCAGGTATTTTGTTATAATGATGGAAAGCTGACTAATACAGTTACTATGTAGCAGTGTGTGTGTGTGTGTGTGTGTGTGTGTGTGTGTGTGTGTGTTACTAGAAACAACCCAGGGGCTTTGTACTAAGTAATGTAATGTCCTTTACATTTTTTAAATTTTTACAATAGAATCTTACTGAGTCTTACCGTTTATATCTAGATGTCTCCCAAGAGCCTCAGGAACTCATATTAGGGTTTTTTCTACTTGACTGAATAATGGAGGCAGTATAGTGGACTTGCCCTTGGGAAGTGGGGCTTGGCTGGAATAGTTGACTTACAGGAGGTGTGATCCCCCGCTGCTGTGGCTGTGCAGAGTGCAGAAATCACAGGCATGTGCCACCATGCCTGACTCAGTTTCTCAGACTTATATGAATGTTTTTCTCTGACAAAATTAATTTCTTAACAAAATGAATTTTAGAAAATCAGGAGAAATGTATAGTCCAAGTGACAGTGAGGAACAAGTTCTTGTCTTGTGTGTCTATGGTAAGGAGTAGCACTTTGCCATAGCAAATCTCATCTTTCATGTTCTTCATGAAGAATCCCTTCAAGGGCTCTTTGAATCCCTTCTGTTCCTTAATATGCCATGACCTTTAGACATTTAATTTGCACTGTGTCTCGGTTACTATTGCTGGACAAAAGCTTGACTCCCAAAATTAAGAAAGGAAAGGTTTATTTAGTTCATAGTTTGTGGAGGTGTCAGTTCATAATTAGCTGGCTCCAAGACAAGGGGGCTTGTGGCAGAGGGGTGAGAGTTCATGGCTGCAGGAAGCAGCAAAATAGCAAGAGCAAAAAGGGAGAAACAACCGCAGGCTCTCCACCCTAGGGCAGGTGTAGCTCACACTCGTAATCTCAGCATTGAATCATGAATTAATCACAAACTCGAGAAGCCAACCACATGGTTGCATGAGGTTTGGGTGGACAACTAGACACACACCTACTGAAGTATCTCTGACCTTAATTGTTCCTCATCCTGCCGTCAGCAATGTGCAACTCATTTTGTCCACATAACTTTCTTTGACCCATCAAGCCTGGACGTGCTCTCTCTCCCATAAACTCACATAGCATCCTAGGACATCTCTATTTTTCATTGCATGAGTCATACAATAATGAAAGTATCTGTGCACTGTTCTTTCTTCCTGCTGTATCCTACTCTTTGGAAAGACAAAAACGATCCTGTTCATCTTCAAATCCCCAGTTCTTACCCTGGTTCCGACATATGAAGACCAATACCCACCTCTACATTGAATGAAATAGGGAATGAATCCTGTAGTACTATTGTTGTCTTACACTCTGAAGTCACAGGTATATTACTTTTGCTTGAATGTTTGTAGTGTTATCAATTTGTTTTAGCTTTCATATTCTGGGTTAATGTATGTTCAAAAATCAGTCAAAATATACATCAGTACTTTTCTGACACTTGTCAGAAAGCTCTCTCAGAGGGGACACGCCTGGCCTTTCATGTACCCCTATTTACTTACATGTGGCAGCCCATATGTCAATATTTATCACTAGCAACAGACACAAGAATTCTTAACAGACTGAGTCATTCCAATTTCCAGAAGATGATGTTTCTATCATTTTTATGTCAGTGGAGAGAGGCATCATTATTCTCGTGTTGCATATAATACAAAAGTTCTCCAACTTTGGAGGGTCCATTTTTCTTAACTCTTCCATTGTATCAAATGCTTCTTTCTTGTCTTAGTGATCCTTTTTTTCTTTTTAAAATGATGTTTCAGCCAGTTCAGGCTGGCCTTGAACTCACTTTGTAGCCCAGTCTGGCCTCAAACTTGTAGTGATGCCCCTGTCTTAGCCTCTTGAGTGCTGGGATTGCAGGCATGTGCTACCACATCCAGTTTAATAATCTTTTAACAACTGCAATGCCCAGTATGGCTCTTGGCATATAACAAATGCTTCAGGAAAAGAACGAATTATGGAACAGTGATTATATCATTTGGGCAGATGGCATTGCCTCATGAGGTTACCATATTTACCCTCTGAACTCCCTCAAGAGATACGTATTACATTTTTATCAGGTGATTCTGAAGGGCAGATTATCTCTGTTCCATTGCCACAGTGTTTCTTCTAGTACATGTTTTCTGAATCAGTTTATTCGTAGTTATCCATAGGAGGCAAATGAATTGGCATGGTGCAATCCCGGCGTGGAAGGGTGATCAGGAAGGATATCGATTGTTTTATATAAGCAAATGTTTATATTTGGAGCTAGTGGAATTAGCTGTTAGGGATAATGAGAAGTCTGACACAACTGGTAAAGAGAACTGTAAACACACCAGCTAGGTTAAGAGATGAAGTGACTCTTCTTGCCAAACAGCATTAACCTGTCTCTAGCAGAAGAAAAGTCGGGCCCAATAGGCCAGTTGCCTGTGCCTTCCATTCATTCTCCTTTTCCCCTGTAGAAAGAAAATATTAAACTGAACATGGTAGTGCATGACAGTCAGCCCAGCTAAGCTGAGATAAGAGAATCATGAGTTCAAGGCTGATCTGGATGATTTAGTGAGACCCTGCCCAAAGGAGAGGGAGGGAGAGGAGGGAAAGGTTGGGGAGAGGAGGGGAGAGAGAGGCAGAAAGACAGAGCGACTGAAGCATTTGGTAAGCACTTAATAGATGTGTCCTTCAGAATAAGTTTTCTTTTTCTCTTGCTGGCTAGAATATAGGTGTATTGGGTCAAATTCATGTTGTTATTTTGTATAAATCAACATTGATGAGAGCAGTGCCATTGGAAGAGTCTAGCTCTCGGGACTTGAGCTGCAATATCTTCTTTGGATTGCCATATTCTAGAACTTTCTCTGTAAAGAAAGGAATAAATCTTTGTCTTGTGCAAGGAAAAAATGGAAATGAGAGCATCTAATTTAGTGACTTTTTTTAAAAAAAAGATTTTTTCTGTGTATTATTCTATTTCTGTTCCATTTATTTTTAATTTTTATTTTTTATGTATTTATTTGATATAGGGTCAACTATGCAGTTCAGTTTTTTTTTTTTAAATGTATTTGGACAGTGTCTACAGGGTCTCCCTATGTAGATCGTACTCATAGTGATTCTCTTGTTTTCAGCCTCCCAAGCACTGGGATTACAGGCGTGCGCCACCATGTCCAGTTTCAGTCACTGTCTCAGTACACCCTGGGGGTGGGACAGGCACAGCACACCAGAGATCATACCCTGGCCACTGAGTTCTGCCTAAGCAGGTGCTTTAGTCCACTGAGCTCTCTGGGCAGCCCCCTCACTATGCAGTTCAGACTCATAGTGATCTCCTGTCTCAGCCTCTCCAGCGCTGGAGTTACAGACATGCACCACCATGCCTGAGAGGTTCTGGAACCGGCTCAGCATGTGGTACTGGGGATCGCACTTGGATTGTTGTGCTTGCCAGGCAGGTGCTTAAAACCACCGAGCTACCCAGCCTCCATTTATTTCATCTTATAACATTTCAACTACGTATGTTCCCTGGACTACACACTGAACATTTAAAACTAACAACCACTAGCAATGTCTATGCTGTAAACTAGTTGATTCTGTTTAGCAAGTACACAGTAAGTTGCTTGTAGGTTAAATATGTGTAAAGTCTCCAACCTCCAATTTTGAATTATACAATTTGGAAGGTTAAATCCTTCCTCAGCTCTCTCTTGTCTGACCAATGATCTGGTGCTGCGTCTTTTTTATTCTCTCAGATGGCATGTTAACTTCCTTGATGGCTAATAGCAAATACTTACCTAGTGTATATTATGGGTATAGCAGTTTGCTAAATTAAATATTTACAGATGAGTTATAGAGTCTTTGATTCTCTTAGAAAGTGATATATGGACACAGGTGGGAAATTTTTTTCCTCTAACTTTCCAATGTGCTGTGTTCACTCTCTCATTCCCGACTTACAGATGGCCTCTCAGAGATATCCTATAGCTTTGTGGTCTTTTTGAATATTAGGATCGCTTTTACTTGGATTAAGACAAGTATGGTGAGGTCTGATCCCAAATTTCAGTTTCACATCTAAATCAGAGTCTCTGTCTGCCAGAGAATGTGTTTAATATTCCCAGTTCAGGACTAAACCAAGACTCAGGGCCCCACAGTGGATGTGCTGGTATGACTTTTCTCTCACTCCTACAGCTCCATTCTCTCCTCTTCATTTGTTTTGTTTTGTATTGTGAGACAAGGTCTTGCTATGTAGCCTAGGTCTGCCTTGAATTTATAGCGGTCCTCCTTCTGCCTGGTCATCCTGAGGGCGGGGATTCCAGGCACGTGCCACCATGCATGACATCTTCCCTTGATTTTTGCCGCTTTCACACTCACTCCTTTCCAGTCTCCATGGCTTTTTGTTTTTCCATCCCAGGAGAAATTAAACGTATCTCACCAAAGGCCTTTGGCTCTCTTGTCCTTGTGGGAGGCTCTAGATTCAATCCCACCATTGCCAACAAAACCAAGCCCAAGGCCTGTTCCTTCCCCAACCATCAACATGTACTACGCCCCCATTTTCATCTCCCTGCTGAAGTGTCACCAGCAGGGCCTTCCTGACCACCCGGTCTCGTGTTGTATGTGTCCACACCCTCCACTTCCTTACTCTAATTCATTTTTTTTCATTTCTTCAGCTAATAAGTTACTCTGGCTTTGGGAAGTGAGTCATCTGTCTCTCCTTCAGGAAGTGCCCCTGAGAGGATAGTAATGCATTTTTTCCCTCTATAGAGGTCAGCAGGAAAAGGCAAGTACCCTACCGCTCTGAATTTCTGTTCCTGTGGACTTTCTTCGATCACCTTTTGTCTAGTCATATAGAAGATGGAAGTAATTGTTTCAAAGATACTCAGCCAATCTGGCTTTTTTTCTTGTTGTTTTAAAACTAAGTCTGGCATGGATGTGTCAAGTACTTCTGTTTAGGATGTGTGGGTAATTGTTTCTTACTGTTCTTGGCTTTGGGACTTCAGGTAAAATTTGCAAAGAGCAAGTAAAACTTTGCTCAGCATACTGTTAAATAACCTCCTTGCAATCTAGCATATTTCAGTTGTTAGAGAGAATACTTGAATTTGAATCATATGATATGAGCCTAGGGCTCCATGAGTTCTGGGAACACTATTTTTATGCTCATCTTTTCTTTTCATTTTTTTATGTATTTGGCGCAGGGTCTCACTATGCAGCTCAGACTTGTACGATCCTCATGTCTCAGCCTCCCCAGCACGGGGATTACAGGTGTGTGCCACCACTCCTGGTCTCAGGGTAGACAATTTTTAAGAAATAGGGATCTAAATATTTTTCCCAGCTCAAAAGCAATATAAAATTGGTTTTGCAGGGACTATTGTAGAAATTTATTGTTGCTGGCCATCCAGCATTCATTCGCTTCTCCTCCCTAGCCTGGCACCTTATAGCTACAATGCGAATAGATATGTGACCAAAACCAGTCTGATTAGAACGAATCCTTGGACACTGATCAAACAAGAAAATACAGGAAAGATATCTGCCCGGTGCCGCAGGGGCCATTGCGTGGAGCAGCACAAAGCTGACACAGAGGAAAGGGACTGAGATAGAGAGAGGCCACCATGCAGGGACATTGCCTCTGGACACAGCCGGGACTGGAAGTCATGACTGCGATCAATACCTAGACCTTGACTTACATGAATCTATTAGATTTCTCAACTCCTAAGGCAGGCAAATTGGCCTTCTGCCACTTGCGACCCAATAGTGCCGGCTGTTGCTGTGTCACTTCTCAGTTTAAATTGGTGCAAGTGCACTGTCATCAAAGCTGATCTGTTCCTGGCATATTTTTTTTCGGATGGAATTTTCTTTCTGCGAATGCTTCTAATTGAAAGGACTGAATGTCCCTGGGATTCTTCTGTTCTCTGGGCACAGCATAAGAAATAATCTTAAGAATTATTTTGACAAAGTGAGCAGTATTGTGTTTGGATGCATGAGTAAGTCAATTTTCTGTTGCTCTGAGTACCATAGTCCAAGTAATTTATAAGGGGTAAACATGTATTTGGCTCATGGTCTTCAAGGCAGAAAAGTCTCAAGATTTCTGCCACATCTGGGAAGGTCCTACTTGCTGCGGAACTCTTCAGGGTCATGAAGTGGTACAGGGCATTTCCTAGCAAGACAGAGTGTCCTAGTTCAGGCTTCTCTGTTTTGCAAAGCCACAGCCTCATTGGATCAGGGTCCTCGTGTCTCCCAAAGATCTCAACTCTAAATACTGTATTCAGATTAAGTTTTCTCCCTCTCATGTCTCACACTAGGGATTGAATGTCAGCCTGAGTTTTGGTAAGGATGTCTGGACCATAACAGTGATTGTTTTTGTGATTCTGAATTGAATGGTTCATGTATGGATGAAGAAATGTTCTTTTTTTGTGTGTGATTTAGGGAAGAGTCTACAGGGTATTCAGGGTCTCACTACTAGATCAGACTCCTAATGATCCACCTGTTTACAGCCTTCCAAGAGCTGGGATTATAGGCGTGCGCCACTAGGCCCAGTCTCAATTGCCTCTCAGTGCGCCCCAGGGGTGGGGCTGGCACGGCAGGCTGGGGGATTGAACCCCTGGCCTCTGTGCCTGCTTGCAGGTGCTTTAATCCACTAAGCTATTTGGCTGGCCCTTTGAAGAAATGTTCTTGATCATTTGCTATAATCTTCAATACTAGGTTATCTCTCTGTGGTTTCTCCCCACTCCTGTGAGTAACTTGGCCTGTGGGCTCCACTCGCTCATCCTCTTGCATGGCACACGCTGGCTGGGCAGACCCCTTCCGACCACCCTCACCACACAGACCAGGAAGCCTGTCCTCCCTCCGCCCCAGGTGCAGAAAGTTAAGTCTGAAAAGGGGGGACGAGGAGAACATGGACATGAAGAAGAGGATCCACCTGGAGCTGAGGAACCGGCCCCCAGGAGCTGTTCGAGAACTTGTCTTGGACAATTGCAAATCAAATGATGGAAAAATTGAGGGCTTAACAGCTGAATTTGCAAGCTTAGAGTTCCTCAGTTTAATAAATGTATGCTCACTTTCAGTTTCAAATCTCCCCACATTACCTAAATTGAAAAAGCTTGAGCTCAGTGACAATAAAAATCTTTAGAGGTCTGGACATGTTAGCAGAAAAACTTCCAAATCTCACACATTTAAACTTAAGTGGAAATAAACTGAAAGATATCAGCACCTTGGAACCTTTGAAAAAATTGGATTGTCTGAAAAGCCTGGATCTGTTTAATTGTGAGCCACCAACCTGAATGACTATGGACAGTCTTTAAGCTCTTGTCCCAACTAAGCTACCTGGACGGCTATGATAGAGAGGACCGGGAAGCACTGGATTCAGATGCAGAGGTGGATGGAGGAGATGAAGAGGAAGAGGATGAGGAAGGAGAAGATGAAGAGGACGAGAAAGATGAGGATGGTGAGTGTTATGGTTTGTGTCTATTTGTCCCCTCAAAGCCTCATGCTGTCTTGGGGCGGGGACTTCTAGAGTTTTAGATTAACTCATGATCCACTGGGATTATGGGTCCTAGTCCTGCTAGGATTATGGGTGTGTGTACTTCCCTCAGCATGGGGCAGAGAGGCTGAATGTGATTATAAAGAGAGACAGAGAGACAGACTCTGTTGCCATCATTGCTCCTCCCTTAGCTCTTCTTGCTGTTTGCTGCTGCCATGAACTGCTGCTGTCTGACCTGTGCCAGTCAGTCTGCCTTGGAGCCAGCCAAGTATGGACTGCAACCTCCAGTAACTGAGCTGAATCAACCTTCCTTCCTTCACTTTGAGTGTCAGGTATTTGTCCCAGCAATGAGAGAAAAGTAACTGCGACAGCGAGGAGGACTTTGAAGAAGAGGATGAGGATAAGGATGCGGATGTGGACAGGGACGAAGATGAAGATGAAGATGAAGTGTGTGAGGACGAAGATTTGGACATGATGGAGAAACTGATGAAGAGGAGGAGGAAGAAGAGGAGGAAGAAAGCAGAAAAGGTGAAAAGAGGAATAGAGAAACAGACGAGGAAGGAGAAGATGATTAAGATCCCAGATAACCTGCAAAAACAGAACTGTTCAGTATTGGTTGGACAGCTCATGGATTTGGTAGCTGTTTAAAAAAAAACAGTAGCTGTAGTACAAACCCCAGGACAGCCCCGCCCCCCCCGCCCCACACCAAAGAGCCAAAGAATAGTTCCTGTGACATTCCACCTTCTTCCATTTAGCCCCTCTTCATAATCCACCACCAAGCTTGGCTACTTTGCCTCAGCAAAATTGTGAGTAAGCATTGTTAGGTTTTTGTTTAAGACTTGCTGTTGCATGGTTGCTGTGATTGGTGAGTCAACCATCTATGGCTACCAGTTACACTGAGTTTGTAGCAGCATTTTTACTTTCTGTACAACAAAAAAGCTTAACATTTTGAAAAAAGAGATACTAGGTTAATTTTTTTTAATTTTAATTT
>NW_004524950.1:431667-439912 GCF_000260255.1 Octodon degus | reverse complement strand
ATTTATTTATTTTTGCTTTGGATTAATATCTTTTTTTTTTTTTTTAAATGTTTGGTACACAGTCTCACTACACAGCTCTATCTTGTAGAGCTACCTGTTTTCAGACTCCCCAGCGCTGGGATTATAGGCGTGCACCACCCAGCCTGGACTCGGTGGCCCCCTCAGCACTCCCCGGGGGTGGGGGCAGGGTCAGCACAGCATGCAGTGTGAAGGGCTGAATGCCAGTCCCTGTGCTTGCCAAAGCAGGTGCTTAGTCCACTAAGCTATCTCGCTGGCCTGTCTTTTAAATCATATTATGTTTCAGCAAAGTATATGAATATCTTAAATTGATTAATCTTATGTTTAAATGACTTATATACCTAACTTCAGGGCTACTTAAAATGTTTTATTTTTCTGATCCTAAAATCTTTTGACATTCAAATATGGGTATTCTACCTAGTGCCTAGAACATTTCTTTCTTTTCTTTCTTTCTTTTTTTTTTTTTTTCAAACCAGGGATTGAACTCAGGCCCTTGCGCTTGCCAGGGAAGTGCTAATTCCACTGAGCCATCTCCCGGGCCCCAAACATTTCTATAATAAAGAGGCTTACAGAGGAATAAAGAGCCCAGTCAAAATAGAGCTACTACTAGGTAGGGAGGCTTAATTTTCTGGGATAAATCACAGATTCTTACTGAATACTCTTATTTATCAAAGAACTGGTCTTTGAACCCAGGGCATTTGCACTGAGCTACATTTTGAGTCCTTTTAAATTTTTATTTGTGACAAAAATCCCAGTAAGTTACACAGGCTATAGTCTTGAACTTGCGATCCTGCTGTCTAGCCTCCTGTGAAGCTGGGTTTACAGGAATAAGCCATTGTGCCCAGCTAATAGTCTGATTTTAACGCATGCACCAAAGCTCTTTTCTTTAGACAGCTTTGAACTGTGCCATTACTCACCTTAGTTCATTAAATATGTACTTGTTTTAAAGATTCTACAAGTAAAGTGATTATCCATCCTAAGAAGATGTAGGTCTCCTTTAAGAGTGATACTTGTGTCTTTCATTTCATTTAATTTATTTATTTATTTGGTGGAACCAGGGATTGAACTCAGGTCCTTGTGCTTGCCAGGGAAGCTCTTCTTCTACTGAGCCATCTCCCCGGCCCCTGTGTTTATTTTTAAAAAATTATTTAGGGGGCCTGCCCCTTAGCTCAGTTCTTTAAGTGGTTGCTTCAACAAAGCAGTCAGGTTCAGGTTGCTGTGGTTCGATCCCCACAACTCAAGCCAGCCAAACCTGCCCTCAGGGCACTCAGAGCAAAAAAAATTATTTATTTATTTATTTGGTACAGGGTCTTGCTATGTAGCTCAGACTCACAGTGATCCTCCTGTCTCAGCCTCCCCAACGCTGAGATTACAGGCATGTGCCACCACACCAGGTCTTGGTAGCTGGCTCAGCATGCGGTACCAGGGATCGAATCTGGATCCTTGTGCTTGCTAGGCAGGCACTTAGACTGCCAAGCTATCTCCCCAGTCCTTGCTCTCCCTTTTATAGTAGATTTCACAAACAGAAACAGCTATCCTATGCACATCTTAATGCACAGGATAGGTTGTGACCTGCTACAGAAGCAGTCTAAGGTGGTAGAATTATGATGGTTTTGCTATACTCCCAAGAAAATAGTAAGTAGTGAAGCACATGAAAATAGTAAGCATCGCTAGTTTATTTTAGTTTGAATTTAGAATGCTTAACTCGACATTAATAAACGCTGATAACTAAAATGCTCTTAAAATGTGAGAACTTCTATAATATTTTTATCACACCCATAACATAAAGCATGGATCATGTATAGCTTTAAGTTAAAAGACAGAACAGAGTACATCTGACTTTCAGTGCTTTTCATTTTCGTATTCTGTAATCACCACCGTGTCTAAAGAATGAAATGGATATGATGACTTGTTTATTTACCAAGGCAGGCAGTCATTTGAGCTCTTAGAGAAAATCCAAAACAAAAAATGCTACTCTTCTTTTTCCTCTGGTGCCTTTCAGGAAACTAGACCAAAATAATAAATTATTCAAAGTTTCTATTAAGCAGTGGTGCTTTTCTGTGTATGTAACTGTTCAGAGAACAAACTATGTAAGAACTTTCTAACACTGTAGAGCAGTGCCTCATGATTTTCTATTCAGAATCAGGAATCCTGCACAATATAGTCCAGACTGCCCCTTTTCTTATATACCTTGTTGACCCTGTTTTGTGCCACTATACTGGCAAATATGTTTTGGGGGGATCATGCTTGGTAACTTATGCTTCAAGATTTTCTTGGAGAGATATTTTTCTAGTGGAGTCTTATATAAAAAACAAGCTCTATGAGCTTAAAAAGACACTGTCTTCTCCCCCCACCATATCTCCCTGAATTCCCTTATGCTACCACTCAAAGTGCAAGTTCTTCTTTGGGAAAAACAAGCATTGATATACCTCAAAATCTATTTCACTAGCAATATACTTATAGTAGAATTCAAAAGTATTTTATGTCACAAAATTTGAAAACTAGATGGCCTAGATTAAATATCATAGTTTTCCAAAGCTGAATATGCTTCTTTGGAACTCAGTTTTCTTGTTTGATATATTTGCAAAAACCATTCCCTAACACTAAAGGGTACATGACAACTTTGATAGTCTCTGGTTAAGTGAATTGATCAATCTTGGTTGATAATGTTTTTTCTTTCTTGCTAAAGGATTTAAGAAATTCTAGAATAGGGGCCGGGGAGATGGCTCAGTAGAATAAGCGCTTCCCTGGTAAGAGCAAGGGCCTGAGTTCAATCCCTGGTTCTGGGAGAAAAAAAAACCAAAAAAACAAAAAAACACCTCTTTTTGGTTGAGGCATAGTGTTGGACAGGACGTATACAGTCATATACAGGAATCTACATTTATCTACCTCATTTTCATATACGTAACTGACATGGAAATTCTTACCAATATTGGCTGGTTCCCAGCCCATACCACTATTGGGAGGTATGGAATGTTTAAGCAGTACCTATGTGAAGTTTTATGATCATGTGGGTGTGTGCCTGTGAGGGGGGTTGGGACTCTGCCTCCTCTCTCCAGTCCTCTCCCAGCTTCTCCACCACCAGCAGGTGAGCAGCTTCTTTTGTCACATCCTTTGGCCATGCCTCCGCTTGGGCCCAGAGCAACAGAGCCAGCCAGTCAGGGACTGAAGCCTTCAAATCTGAGAGCCCAAAGCAATATTTCTCTTTTAAAATCTGTTTATATTTAATATTTTTTGACCATAACAGAAAACTAACAGATGAGGTTGAAAATGCGTATGAGTTTTCTTGGAGGGTATGGAAGGAAGTTTTAGCAATCATAAATAAAATAAAAACAGTGTATAGAGAATAAAAGCCAGATACCTAATGATTCCCAAGTAGATTAGAGAGGGCGTAAGAAGGGACCAGGTTGGAGGACAGCAACAATAACAACAACAGAGAAGCACATGTCTTATTTGTTATTTTTAGAATTCGGGGACCGGGGAGATGGCTCAGTAGAATAAATGCTTCCCTGGCAAGCACAAGGGCCTGAGTTAAATCCCCGGTTCTGCCAAAAAAAAAGAAAAGAAAAGAAAAGAAAATAGAATTTGGAATTGTCTTAAAGGATTAGGCAATGGTTGAGAAACATCATATTCACATGATCTGCGGAGGAACATTAACTTAGGGAGGAATATTATATTCATATTTTATTTTTTATTGTAAATTTTGTATCAGTACATGTTTGCAGTACATAATGTTTATATTTCCTGTACAGGGGAATTGCTACAAGTATATAGCACATCTTCAGGCATTTGTTCATTCCCTTTCCTCTCCCTCCCTGTCTCCCAGTCCCTCTATTTCTTAATCCCCCATTTAGCTTTTAGAAAGATATTTCTCCTTACTTTCTATTATCTATCTTTTAATTTGTTATTTAAAATTTGGATTTCTCGTGTAAGAGAAAACATTTTATCTTTAAGCTTGTTTGTTTAATTTATTTCATTTAACATTATGGTCTCAGGGTGCACCCACTTTCCTACAAATGAGTCAAATTTGCCTTTCTTTATGACAGAGTGGTGTTCCAGTGTGTATCAAAGTCACATTTTCATTTTTTTATTCATCTGTTGATGGACATATTGGCCACTTTCAGGATTAAGCTACTGTGAATTGTGCTACTGTGTGCTATTTTTAAAAAGCCTTCATGCTAAAAAGAAAGCCTTTGTGGATAGTTGTTATAAGGAGTAAGTTGATGAATTTTATGTATCCACTAGAGAGATAATAAGAGGGAAACACTGAGATAAGGGTTGAATAATTGTAAGAAGGAGATAAAACAAACAACTTGACCCTGTGACAAAGAACTTGACCCACAGACAAAGGCTGGGAAGGGAACCGCTAGAATTTTCTGCACAGAAGTTGTTTTCTAAAGAGTGGTAATCTTCTTTCAATTTTAAGTTATCTTTTTGGTTGAGGCATAGTGTTGGAAAGGTCAAGATCTCCTGAACTATTTTTAGAATAGTTGTTCTATTTATTAATAGATAAAAACAAAGTTCCAGAGTGCTCCAAACTGATTGTAGCACGACTAATTAGTTTATTTACTGCAGAATTCTCTAATCTTTACCATGGCAGTGTACCCTGTGAATATGAGTGGGACACTGGATCCGAGATTTCAAGCAACTGACTAGAGGATCTCGGTGTAAGAAGGAATTTATGTAAAACGCTGAACCATATTCACCAAAGCTTCATAAATTCTAAAGTTCTTTCTTAGGTTTTGAAATCCTCTCAAATATTTATGATTTAAAATAATTGCTTTTTCGGGCCGGGGAGATGGCTCAGTAGTATAAGTGCTTGCCTGGTAAGCACAAGGTCCTGAGTTCAATCCCCGGTACTGGAAAAAAACAAAAAAAAAAACAAAAAACAAAAAAAAAAGAATAATTACTTTTTCAAAGTGCTTATCCATTACAAGTAAATAATCTTAGAATTTAGCCTGTCAATATTTAATAAGAACTAGTCACTTATTATTTTTCAGTGCTCATAAAGGATAAAATATGACATAAAACATGAACAAAATGTAAGGCCTGCCTTAAACTCAAAGCAAACTAAAATCCTCAAGGCCAACTTGAAGAATATTTGGGAAATCACATTCTATTCATTTCAGAGAATAAGAAGAAAATAGAAAGTGCATAAACTGTCCCTTTTATCCACCACCCTAAAGACATATTTAGATACAAGTTAAAACTCATAAAAAGGGATAGAATACTAATGTGTATTATAAACAAAGGAACATGGAATTTTGGAGTAATCTAAAAAATGTTATCATTGGGAATGTGATGTTAAGTGGTCAGAAATAAGATTTAAGATGCTCAAGCAACTTTTCAAGAACTAGATTTTCTGGAGCTTTTATCTAACACTAAAGTGAGATTTTACTGTAGACTTTGATTCTGATTAGTTAGCAGTGTTGCTTAGAGTATTATGTTGAAAGTAGTTGACATTGAGCTTCACTTGGGTGCAATGGATGTGGCAGTGGCCATCTGCCTTAGGTGGGGAAGTGGTGGTTAGTTTCCCCCTCCTTGTAACTGTGGTGCCTTCCGAGGGCTACTTAGAGGTATATGAGGTCACAAAGGGTGCTGGTGAGCTGGATTGGGAAAGAGAAATAGAGAAAAATAATTCATAAGATCTGGCCAGATCACTTAATAGAAGCCCATTAGTCTAAAAGAAATGTGTGCAAGAAAGCATTGGTGCATGGATGATTAGAAATGTGAACTTCGCAGAACTGAGAAACATCGCACCCCTGGAAAAGAGTTGGGGTCGGCCAAATAGCTCAGTGGATTAAGTGTCCGCAAGCAGGCTCAGGGTCCAAGGGTTTGATCCCAGAGGCTGCTGGGCTGGTCCCGCCCCCGGGGTGCACTGAGAGGGCACGAGTCCAATCTAGTAGCGAGACCCTGAACACCCTATAGACTCTTCCCTAAAACACACACACACACACACACACACACACACACACACACACACACGCACGAGTCCTTGACAAGTCTATGGCTGCCTTTTATCATAAAGATGCAGGTCTTTGAATTGTATATAGTTCCTATGTGAGAATTTGTGTGGAGACTGGATAATTCACCTTTCCTGTGACCACATTGAATTTTAATATTCAATTAGACTAGACTGTAATATTCAGTTTTACTAGACTGTAAATCATTAGTGAAAATTTCAATATAAAAAGTTCAGAATTTTCTTTAGATATTGGCGCCTTTGGTTGACTGCTGGAATCCCCCGAGTCCCTGGAATGGGCAATGTTATCGAAAGGAAAGTTACTTCACTGAAAGCAAAGTAGGAAAAATAGTAAAGGAAAGTTACTTCACTGAAAGCAAAGTAGGAAAAATAGTAACGTCGTGTCCTTCCTCACCACACACATGCAGACAGACCTGCCTGCCCTCTCCCGGCTGGACAGGCCCACCAGTAGACAGCCGCTGCCCAGTGGGAGCCTTGTCCCCTTGTGAGTCAGAACACTTACTTCACATTCAGCTGATGTTCAAATCTGAGCCGATTCTGTCAGCCAAAGGACATAAAAAACAATTTGGGGAAAATATAAATGTCCTCTAAGACAGTCCCCTTGATGTAGTGTCTAGTCTGTGGCTCAAGTTCTGGCCTTCTCTTAGGAGAGTGGTATAGACACTGGAATGGAAAGATCTGCATTGCAGTCTCGGTTTGACCAGGCACTGCCTCAAAACCTCTGAACGTTCAATTTTCCTGAGCCTCAGTTTCCTCATATATTTGAGAAGAGAAGGAACCTGGAAATTGAGACAACCAAGAAAGGGATTTCCTATTTAATGAGATCTAGGCATCTGATTTGCTGGTTGGTTTATGACAGGGTCTTGCTACGCAATTCAGGCTGTCCTTGAACTCATTATGTAACCCAGACAGGCCTCAAACTTTTGGCAACCCTCCTGCCTTAGCCTCCCAAACACCAGGATTATGTGCATGACCACACCCAATGACTTCTAGATTTCTTAACTAAACAGTTACCTATATTTCCCCAGACAATGCCCTTGTCATAAGAAGAACAATAGATGTGGATTCCACAGCCCACAAGTGGAGTGGGCTGGAGGCCCTCTTGGCCCCTCCTAATGACTACAAGTAGTTCTATGGGTTTCAGTCTTTCTGGCTAGCTTGCTGTTTCAGACAGTTCTTTTGCCTTGTGGCTCTTGAGATCCACACCATGATGAAGGTAGCAGTAGGTCACTCTTCATTTCTTTCAATCCTCCTTAAAATTGCTGATTTCAGCTGCTTCTTACTGTTAAATAAAGGTTAGAGGAAGCCATTGTTTTGGATCAAGCTCCTGTACTGGGCCCCAAAGGGCTAAGTTAAAAATAAAAAGAGTCCTTCAAATTCACCTAATTGAACCTAATCTGTTTATCTGACTTGGGGAGAAATCAAGATTAGAGAGAAAAAAGCCAGATTTCCCAAATAGGCTGGTTTCAATGAGCATGAAAATGGAATTCTTTGCATTAATCCTTAGGTGGAAAAAAAAAAAAAAAAGCCTGAAAGTAACCTGACCCTAACTAATCGGTTATTTTCCTATTGTTGTGTCTCCCTGTCTTTCCTTTGAAATGATCACTCTGTTCTGTTTTTTATTTCTGCCTTTTCCAAACCCTCTTTGTTTATAAAACCAACCACTTCTGCTTGGCTTATGGATTGGAATACTTTCTCTATTTTATGGAATGAAGTATTACTTGATATTAGAGCTTTTTAAAAGAAGAAAATTAAGATCCTTAAAATGTCATAAGTTTTTACTTTGACACCACAAGTGTCTGAATGATATGGATCTAGCTTATCTCATAATTTTAGATCTCTTTTCCCAAGAATGGACAAAAGTTCCAGAGAATCAGGCTAGAAATAATCCAGTTGTGCTCAGAATTGCCTTTTCCTTGGCAAGAGCCTATTCATGTATTTGTTTTTAAAGGTCATATTGTTTGCTACCAAAAGCTTTTGTAAAACTTTTATCTCTCTGCACATTTTCAAGTCAACATTTGAACATGGTGAACAAAGAATATATTTCATATCACCTTCATAATTTAAATAGCTTTCCCTACAAACCACACAGTTATGTGCCTGCCTTTTTGAGGTCAGACGTTGTACATAAGGCAAGTGAACAAAATATGTGGTCGTATTTGACTTTTTCTGTCAGGAAAAGGCTGACTTCATATAATTTGCTACAGGGTCTCATCTTTCTTCCTTTCTTTTCTCTCTCTTTCT
>NW_004524950.1:416352-431567 GCF_000260255.1 Octodon degus | reverse complement strand
CTTTCTAATGTATTTGGTACAGGGTCTTGCTATGCAGCTCAGACTCATAGTGGTCCTCCTGTCTCAGCCTCCCCAGCTCTGGGATTATAGATGTGTACCACCAGACCTGGTTTCAGTGGCTGACTCAGGGTGCCTGGGGAGGGGGCCAGCGCGGCATGTGTTCTGGGGATTGAACCCCGGTTCCAGAGCTTGACTAAGCAGGTACTTAGTCTGCTGAGCTATCTCACAGGCCCTATGCATTCATTTTTGTTTTTATTTATTTATTTACTGTGAATAAATGTCATTATATTCCTATCTGTGTAACCTCACTTCTGAATTGGGGTGTCAGAGAGAGAAAGAAAAAGCATGGAGCTCTGGCTTTGGCTTTCTTTGCTTTGCTTTCTCTTTCCTCAAAGCTCAGGAAATCTGCATTCCCTCACCACCTCCCCTCCCCCCTTTGCGCCCCCCTCATTTTGGTGGCCCGCAGGTGTTTGCCCCTGGCACAAACACCCAGGAAAGAGTCTTAGGAGGGCCCAGCCAGGCTGTTCCTTTGTTTTGTTTTGTAAAGTGGCTTCAAGCCTTGAAGGGGAAGTGGAAAAGGGAACCACAGGCCACAAGCAGCGTTCTCTTCTGGGAAGCAGTGCTGTGAGGCAACGTCAGAGTGAAGCACTTGAACATTGATTCTCTTCAGCTACCCAGGCCTGTGAACGACTCTGAGATTATGGGCACCTCAGTTGGAAAACACTGCCTTAGACCCTCTCACTTAGCTCTACTGACTCTGGGACAAACCCAGGAAGGGCTGGTTGTTCTCCTCAGTTCAGGCCTATGACTTTATTATATGTTTATAATGCACCAGGCAACATAACTATATACATTTGTCTTCCTGAAAATCTTCTAGACAATTAACTGTGTCATCCAGTCAGGTAGCAGAGGACTCATAAGCCAGAGTAGAATTCTCACAGTACCCAAATCCTCCCCCATCAACAAAAAGGCTTTCTCAGTTGCATAAGACGTGGTCAGCTGAGTCTGTGCAAGATTTTAAAGGAAACCCTATTTCCTCCTTGTGGTCTCCAATTTACAATGCCTTTATAGATCAAGTCTGTGCTGCTGTGAGTTTTTCCTTGTTCAACTGTAGTCAGGTTGCTCTGAGTTCATCTACGTCCATCCTTAGGCGCGTCCTCCAGTAGTTCAGTGTTAGCAAGAATAGTGCTGACTCACTGTAGGCAGAACTCGCTGCTAATCATCCTGGAGAATCTGATCAAAGTCTGCATCCTCTAGGTAATATCTAATCACCCTGATCTCCCATCAGCCAGAAGCCTGGTGAGATCGGCTAAGCCGGAACAGTCTCTTCCCTTTCATCCCGCCTCATAATTTTCTATCCACCCACACCTACCCCTACCCCTTGGCTATCAATGCCCACTTTTCCCAACTGTATATGGAGTTCAGCCTGATCTTTCTATCCCACAACAAATCCCATTGTGTAGCCCTTCTCAAATAAAGGCTTCCTTATCATTAACAAATATCAGGAGCTGGGAGTGATGGCTCATTCCTATAATCCCAGCACTTGGTAAACTGAGGCAAGAGAATCACCCTGAATTTGAGGCCAGTCTACACTACATAGTGAATTCAAGGCCAGCCTGGACTATATAGGGAGACCCTGTTTCAAAAAACAGAAAACAGGGCTGGGGAGATAGCTTGGTAGTCTGAGTGCCTGCCTGGCAAGCGTAAGGACCTGGGTTTGATTCCCAGTACTGCATGCCGTGCCACCCTGGAGCCCTGGGTGCGTGCCATGCCGACCACTGAAATGGGTGTGGTGATGTACGCCTGTAATCCCAGTGCTGGGAAGGCTGTGACAGGAGGATCACTGTGAGTCTGAGCTGCGTAGCAAGATCCCATGCCAAATAAATAAATAAAAATAAATAAGTAAAATTGAAAATTTTAAGATGGGCATGGTAGCACATGCCTGTAATCCCACCACTTGGGGAGGCTGAGTCAGGAGTATCATTGTGAGTTTAAGAATGGCTTGGGCTACAAAGTAGTGAGCTCAAGTTCAGCCTGAGCTGCATATTGAGACCCTGTCTCATAAAAGAAAACAACAATAACCCCCACAGAAAACACCCCCCCCAAAAAAAAAAGTGTCATGAATATTTTTTTTCTTTTACATGTGATCAGGGCTGTCGATAACCTGTGAGACATTTTGATTTACTTAAAGATACTTAAAGTTATTATTATATTAGTGTTATTTTCAAACACAAGGTTTCCCTATGTAGCCCAAGCTGACCTTAAATTCATGGTGATCCTCCTACCTCAGCCTCTCAAGTGCTGGAATTACAGATATTTGCCATCATGCTTGGCTTTTTTTTCTGTTTTCTTGATGTTGGTCATTCTGTTTTTATTCCAGAAGAGTTGGAAAACCTTTTCATTTTGTTTTATTTATTTATTTTTATTTTTTATTTTTTCTACTTCAGGGAAAGGTCTACAGGGTGTTCAGGGTCTTACTACTAGATTGGACCCATAGCGATCAGCCTGTTTACAGCCTCCCAAGAGCTGGGATTACAGGTGTGTGCCACTGTGCCCATTCTCAATTGCCCTGTCAGCACCCCATGGGGGCAGGGCCAGCCTGGCAGGCCCAGGGATTGAATCCCTAGCCCCAGAGCCTGCTTGCAGGTGCTTTAATCTGCTGAGCTATTTAGTCGGCCAACCATTTTATTTTGAAGTGAAGATACTCATTTGCTGTCTTTAAGAAAGTTTTTTATTAGTACCTTTAGCTAATCTGAAAATTTCTAGTATTTTTATTTAAAAATTATTAGTTTTACTGCCTTTGTTCTCTTGAATCAAAAAGAAATAGGACTTGGGAAGCGAGGTGAGAGGATTCCTTGAGGTCACAAGTTCAGGACCAGCTTGGGCAAGATAATGAGATTCCATCTCAAAAACAAAACACAACAAACATAGGCAAAATAAGGCAAAACACAACAAACATAGGCAAAATAAGGCAAAACACAACAAAGCAAAAAACAAAATAAAACAATACTTAGTTATACTCTTATTTCTTTCTTAAAAAAGTTAATTCTATTTTTTTCCCACTTTAAAAAACTTGAAGTATAACTCATCATATAGTCAACTGTGTTTTTGTTATTGTTTAGAGACAGGGTCTCACTATGTAGCCCTGTTGGCCTCGAACTCACTGCGATCCTCCCATCTCATTCTAACTCTTAAAATGTACAGTTGAATAGTTTTCAGCATAATGTCAAGCATCCGAAGACGAAGTTTCAACCAATTTAGTCAAGGGAGCAAGACAGTTTTCTTTATGGTGCACGATCAGGCTGCCTCTATCTGATGTAAAACAGTGGTGCTGAGCTGGGAAGAATAATCACTTTTGACCCAGCTTCAGCAGCCTGTTAGGAAACAGCATACCGTGAAAATCAGACTGGTTAACCTCAGGCTACTTCAGTTACTTACCTTGGAGGGGTGAAAGCACAGGGACCTCTTTAGAGATCAGGCTGTATTCTCCCCCCAGTGGCTTTTCTCTGAAGGTCAGATAAACAACTTGCTTTGCTCTGATGAACTTTGGCTCTGCTGCTCCATTCTGTTTTCACCTGCTGGGCCACAGTGCAGGAGCTCATCTCAAACAGTGGCCACCCATTCATTTTGTTCAGTCAGGGCTGCTTTTCATGGTTTGATTTTATTTTTATGACATCAGGCTCTGTAATCCAGTCTGACTCTGAACTTGCTATGTAGCTCAGGATGGCCTTGAACCTGCCATCCTGTTGCCTGAGCCTCCTCAACGCTGGGATTACAGGGGTGTGCCATTTCCTCTGGCCTGTTTCTATTTGTTTGTTCATTTTTGGTGCTTGGGACTGAGCCTAGAGCTTTATGAAAGCTTTTGCACACCAAGATACACTTCCAGCCCTATCAATTTATTACTTTTTAAAGAGAGGATTTCTATGGTATAATTCTTCTAGTTTACGTATTAATGACTTTTTCTTCTTGAATCACAGAAGCTAGCATAGTGTCTATTATTTATTGGTTCAGAGTTATGTATTGAATAAAAAATTTGAAATGACTGCCAGATGTGGTGATACATATTGGTAATCATAGTGCTCTGGAGGCAGAGGCAGGAGAATTGCCATGAATTTGAGGCTAGCTTGGGCTCCACAGTGAGTTCAATCCATCCTCAATTACATAGTGAGAACCCTGTCTTAAAAGAAAGAAAGAAACAAAGGAAAGAGAAAAAAATTTGAACTGGTTTTGGTCACTGAGTTGTTTTTGCCAAGCTTAAAAATGAAAAGCTTTGAGACTTTCAGCATTCTCTTCAACATACTGACTGGCTGCCTTGGACCATATCCTGCCACGTGTTTGGAAACAGTCGATTGAGTTTGTTGGCCTACATGAATATGAGGGTCTTGGGATTGAGCCTGGAGCTTTAGCTCTGTGGCTCCCTTCTGTTTTCACCTGTTGGGCCACAGTGCAGGAGCTCAGTCTCAAACAGAGAATCAGTTGATGTCATAGAATTAAATGGCAGATGCCACTCATGTTTCTAGTATACACTTCTTCACAAGTATGTAGAATTTCTTGGCCATTATTGACATTTCTGCTCGTAGAACTTAGGCCTACAAAAATTGAAAAAGCTGTCATTGTGGAGCCTGCCATCCACCTCGAGGATGTGTACATGTGCCTCCAGTTGATTGCTCTTTTCTTTCCCAGAAGCCCTCAGGAACCATAGCCGGGGCACAGAGTTTCCCTTCCTGCTGCGAGATCAAGGCCATGGAATTCTGTTTCTGGTGCATATTGTCTGAAGTGCGGACACGGGAACACAGCTGCTCTGAAAGAAGGAAATGTTGTCCGCCTTAAAATAGTTTTGATATGTTACATTTATTTTGTGTTTCAGGGGCTCTTTTTTAAAAGGTTACTCAAATCACAGGTCTATATGTTGAAAGTATGTGTGGTTTAGACATTTTCCTGAAAGAAAGCTGATTAATAACAGGACTGTTGTTTTTGTTTTTATGTCATGTTCCATACTGTAAACAAGTCTTGTTGAAGCCAAAATGCAAAGAGAACTTCCTTCCCACAGCAAGTCCCTTTAGGCCAGCCCAGCTAGGTGTTATGCCCTTAACTCCCTCTGGGGCGGGGGTGTGTTCTGTGGGTGCTGTAGCCTCAGGCAGATTCGGAGGTACGTGGCCAAGTGGCCACATGGTCCAAGGCACAGGCTCACCACCCTGATTCTGATGGAAGACTCCCATACAGACCCCATTATTCTTGTGTTTAACTCAAGGTCCGGTGTCCAGATTTACATTTGAGATTTGGTACTTGAATCAGTCAAGCAAAGAACCCCCTGGAAAGCATTAGTTTAAGGACATCCTTCTCTCTGCTTGGATTATTGTCTCTGTGTCCTAATTGGTGTCTCTGTCTCTGTTTTCAGGGGACTCAAACTGTCGTTACAATTGCCTGGTAAAAGGGTGACTTAAATGTGAATACTAGAAAAGCAATGTTTTTAAAAGTGTGACAGTGTCAAAATACTACACGAGATGACCATAACATAGTAGTGGCTTGTCATGAAATGCTTCAAAAAATCCTTTTGAACGTTGGGAGCTGAGGGGATGCTTTCCATGTCTCAGTATCCAGGCTCCCCACATACTCTACATTGAAAGTCGCTTCTGTGAGATCTCATAGGCAACACCCTGAATGCTCCTCTTTCCCAACTCATCTTAATCTCAGGGCTGTTGCTCACGCTCACCTTTACCATTCTTTATGTGGGTCTCTGAGCCTATGGGCTCTCGTTTCTCTCTGTTCTGTTCTCAGCAACCAGTTACAATACCTGCAGCAGGATCAGAGCCACCCCTCCGCTCTCTTCTTTTGTGTGCTGCCCCTCCTAACAAACTGACTTTCACACTTTGACTGTTTCCTGCAACAATATTTAACCTGGAAACATTCTGATATTTCCTGTCATTAAAAAAAAAAAAAAAAAAAAAAAGGCTAGTTGGAGAAGCTCTGAATTGATGAGTGTGGCTTAAGAACATTTCCTGCTCAGATTTACAAATAAGTACCAGACGTGGTGGTCTGTCCTGTCCTCCCAGTGGCTCAGGCATCTGAGGTAGAAGAATCACTTGTTCCTATGAGCTGGAGGCCAGCCCTGGCAACACAGTGAGACCCCCATCTCGAAAGACAAACAAATAATGACAAGAACATGGTTTATAACACATTCAGCAGTTCATGTCACCCCGTTGTATAAAATCTTTCCATAACATTTCACTCCCCAACCTTAGCAGATAAAGTAGAAAGTGATTATTGTGGCTTTAGGAGCCTCCAACTTATCTCTTGCCCTACTATCAGCCAGTGCTCTTATCTGCAGAGGCTCCTTCCTATCTTTTTTTTTTTGTCTTTTTGAGACAGGGTCTCACTTTGCTGTTCATGCTGGCCTTGAGCTCACTTGGTAGCCCAGGCTGGTCTCAAACTCACAAAGATCCACCTGCCTCAGGCTCCCAGGTACTGGGATTCCAGGCATGCTCCACCACGACCCTCCCTATCCTTTAGAGCAGCTCCCCACACATTACCAGTGGGTTCAGACTATGGTGCACTTCTTCCAGGAGGACCTCACTGACATGAGCCTGGAAAAATCCCTTTCCTGGCTTTTCTGCTAGACTCAGGACTTTAATAACAGAAGGGGACTTTTACAGGATTAGTCACTTAGCTGCTCAAAATCCCTCAGAGGCTTTTCATTCCAACTACAGGCCAGTCTTTAGTGATCCAAAGTGTGACCCTGTCCCCATCTTTGGACTTTGTCTTCTACTTTTTAATTTATTCTGTTGCAGCCACATTGACCTACTTGGCATTCCTCCAGGATGCAAGGCACCTTCTTACTTTAGGACTGTGGCACTTGCTGTTACCTTGTCCCAAACCCTTCTCCCCAATGCTTGCATAGTTCTCTTTCATTTTCTCAAATATCATCTTGCCAGTAGTGCCATTTCTAATTGCTCTGATTAAAACTACTCCCCCTCCCCCCCCAGTCTGGTACTTCCTCTTTTTTATTTAGATTTATTAATTTATTTATTTGGTACAGGGTCACTATACAGCTCAGACTTGTGATTCTCCTGTCTCAGTCTCCCCAGTGCTGGGGTTACAGGTGTGCACCACCATGCCTGGTGGCTAGCACAGCATATGGTACCGGGGATCGAACCCAGGTCCTTGCATTTGCCAGGCATTTGCTTAGACCACCGAGCTATCTCCCCGACCCCTCTCTGCTTTATATTAATTCATTTATTTTAATTATCACTTATGTTACTTATTAGGTATTTCCCTCCACCAGATTGTAAGCTTTTGGATGCTAGAATTTTTCCTCTGCTTTTTTTTCACCCAGAATAGCACCTGGTTTGTAGAAGGTACTCGATACAATTATAAATGAGTGAGTTGCTTGGTGTGGTGGCACACACTTATAATCCTACCATTCAGGAGGCTGAGGCAGGAAGATCACAGGGAGTTTGAGGTTAGCCTGGGCTACATAGTGAGACCTTGTCTCAAAAAACCAACCTTCTATCCCCCAAAAGAATAAATGATTGAATAAATGAATCTACCTTGTGTATGCACTTTTTTAAACAAAGATAGTCTTGTTCTGTTTTGCAGATTCTGAGCTCCTGCATTATATTTATTTTATTTTATTATTATTATTTTTTTTGTACTATGAATTGATCTCAAGTCCTTGCATATGGGCCAGGGAGATGGCTCAGTAGAATAAACGCTTCCCTGTCAAGCGCAAGGGCCTGAGTTCAATACCTGGTTCTGCAAAAAAAAAAAAAAAAAAAAAAAGAAGTCCTTGCATCTGCCAGGCAGGCACTGTACCCCTGAGGTATCTCCCTGGCCTTTTCCTGTATTATCTTTCATAGCAAGAATTTGACAAACTTTTCTGTTACAGACTAAGCCTTCCTTGTGCCTCAATATTCAAAGTACTGGAACTGTAGGTATGTGCATTGCACTTGGCTTATATATATTTTAAAAACATTGTTAGGGCCAGCCAAATAGCTCAGCAGATTAAAGCACCTGCTTAGGCAGATGCAGGGGCCGGGAGTTCATCCCTGGCCTGCCATACTGGTCCTGCCCCCAAGGCATGCTGAGATGGCAATTGAGACTGGGCATGGTGGCACAGGCCTGTAATCCCAGCTCTTGGGAGGCTGTAAACAGGAGTATCACTATGAGTCTGATCTATGCAGTGAGACCCTATAGACCTTGTAGACCCTGTCTTAAAATACAAAAAACAAACAAACAAAGAAAAATAAACCCACATTGTTTTCTTAGAGAACAAGATGCCTAATTGCTGACCAATCAATTTACCTTAGAGCCCAGCACCTAATAGGATCTCAATGATTTTTGGAATTAACTTCATTTAAATTGAAAGTGATAACACAGAGAGAGGAGTGTATACTGCTTTGAGAATATTTTTTATGATCAGAATGTTTGTAACCCTGATGTTACTACTCGATACACAATATTTCATAAAAGAGAAACATATTGGTAAGATGTATTTACTGGAACAAGCATTAGGTTTGTGTTGTTCGCCAAGCACTAAAAAATTGATGTGGAGTATTATCTGAGTGTTATAGGAAAAAAAAGTTGTTTTCAAAGCAGTGTGAACTTGTTGCCGTCTGCCTTTTGCTGTAGTGCTAATCAATGCAGGCTCCTTACTGAAAGTCTTTGGGCCAGCTGTGGTCAGAGCTGAGATCTCTGCTCTCTGGGGTTGGAAGTAATGTGTGAACACTCACTTGTTCCACACTCAGCAGACCACAGGCAGAACCCTGTGTTAATGCTTCTGGAGAGGAGGGCGGGAATAGACACTGGGTGGCCAGGCAAACAGACAGCTGTTTTTGATGACAAATCTTTTTGCAGAATAACACAGGAGGACTGTTGGTACTAGAGAAGTTCCTGTTGGTGCTGTCAACTCTAATCCCACTGATACACACGATTCCAACTGAATGTCAAATCTTGCCACAAAATCAATAGTTTCATCTATAAGAATTCAAGCAATGGAGGGGATAAATAAAAAAAAAAGAGAATTAAGGTATGTCATGTTACATGTGCCAACTTTCCAAAATGAATGTAGTCATTATGTACTGCAGATGTTTCTAATAAGAGTTATATAAAAAAGAATCCAACAATAGAATAAAGAAGAACAATTTCCTTTTCTATTCAACATACTAGACCTATGACCAGAAGAACTTGGTCATATTACCAGTTATTGTTCTTTCTTTCTTTCTTTCTTTCTTTCTTTCTTTCTTTCTTTCTTTCTTTCTTTCTTTCTTTCATATATTTAGTACAGGGTCTACAGAGTCTCAATACACAGATGGGACTCATAGTGATTCTCCTGTTTTCAGCATCCCAAGTGCTGGGATTACAGGTGTGTGCCACCATGCCCAGTCTTAATGGTCCTCTCTGCATGCCCTGGGGAAGGGACCAGCACAGAAGGCCAGGGGATCGAACCCTGGCCACTGCACTCTACCTAAGCAGGCACTTTAATTCACTGAGCTGTCTGGCTGGCCCTTTGTGGCTTATTTTTTTTTAGTTATTGATTTAGTTGATTACAGAATTTGAAACCTTAAATCAGAGGATCTCAAAGTTTTATGTTTATATTTTTGAGTAAGGATTTAATAAGCTTTTCCTATGAAGAACCAAGTAGTAAATATTTTAGAATTTATGGGCCATATCCATTCTTTGTGTTCATTTATAATGCCTCTTCCATCCCTACCATCTCTATACCATGTCCAGAGAAGATTTTCTATCACTAAAATTGTCAGTGTGTTAAGATGAAAATGTCAAAAGAAAATCCTCTTGGCATTTGCATTTCTTTGTGTTATCCTTGATCACATAGGCCCTTTCCTCACTGATGACAATTAAGTCATTCTTTTCTGGTGAGAAAATAGTTTCTCCATGCAAAGGGTCATTGGAATGGGTCCACACAAGAAGAAATGGTTCGTGGGGCTGAGGAGATGGTTCAGTAGAATAAGTGCTTGCCTGGCAAGCACAAGGGACTGAGTTCAATCCCTGCTTCTCCAAAAAAAAGAAGAAGAAATGGTTCTTGAAGATGGCACCCCAGAACAGGGCTGGGTGATATAACGTTCCTCATGATTCTGTACTGTTGCAGACTATGTATTCTTTGTGAGATCCAGAACAGCCAACTAAGAAAAATTCTGATCATCTCCATATCAAAACTTAGTTGCCAACTTGGGATACTGTACATGTACATTTTTCCATGTACTCTTCACCACAATCCTGTGCTAGAGATGCTAACCGGAAATGAAGGCAAATTTAATGTTCTGATTCACCCAGTTAGTGTCAGAGCTGAGCTTTCAACCTGAGCCTTTATCTGCCCCCATGCTCTTTAATGTTACAGAATATAGCATTATGAATATACAATTTTGTCTTGCATAAGAAGAGGGAAAGAGGTTTTAGTTCTATCACAATGCTTTGTATTGATGACCTTACCTTGAGACTTATTTAAAACTTGTTTTGCATTTAGTGTAGTTGATAGCATTCTTTTTGCCTGAGGAGTGACCACATGAACCTTTACTTAATCTTCTAGCAAGTTGCTGAAATTTCTTTCTTTCTATTTTTCTTTTCGGGCAGTACTGGGGCTTGAGCCCAGGGCCCTGCACATAGCGGGCAAGGGCTCTTCTACCACTGAACTACACACAGCCCTTGATTTCTTTTAGGTGATTTTTAAAAATTCTAACTTGAACTTGTTAGAAAGCAAAGATACTGTTTCCAAGGCATTTTAAAGTCCCCATGACATTTTTTTTCCAATCTAGATCATTATGACAGATTTAATAAAGTTTGTACTTTTCTAATATGCATGAAAAACAATGAAGAAATAAAAAGCAATGAGATTGTTAATTTCACACCTACAGTATGGCCAATCATTTTTTCTGATTTAATTCACGATGATTAAAAGTTTATATTTCTTATTCTGAGTTATTTTAAGCTCCTTGAAGTATTGGGAGTTCATATTGTTTCGTGTGACTTAAAAGCTATTTTTCTCATCATACCAGTGAAAACTGATAGAGCCCAGAGCAGGAGTAAACATCCCTTTGGAGACTTACTCCTTAGAGAGAGAGGTGAGAGGCTGCCTTGCAAAGATTGTACAGCAATAACTATCTCATTGGAAAAAGTGACGAAAGAGAGAGAAAGAGCCTCAGGCCTTCTTTTGCCTTTTGTACAAAAATCCAGGGAATTCTAGATATCAAACAGAAAGCATTTTTATTGTAGCATATTTGGGGGTGCTCTTTTTTACATAATGTTTTCTTTTTAATAAAAGTGATTTATTTGATAATTCATTATTTTTAACATTATACTTTTTAAATATATTTTCCATCACACATGCATGGGTCTAAAAAAAAAGTGCTTGTTGTGCAAGTTGGAGGTTGGTTGTGAAATATGGCACTTGCATATTTAATGGAATATGAATTTTATGGCAATTGTATTTGTGAAACTAGGAACTCAAATATGACTTTGCTATGCTTTTTTTTTTTTTTTTTTCTCTGTATTTAGTACAGAGTCTACAGGGTTTCACTATGTAGATAGGACTCACAGCGATCCTCCTGTTTTCAGCCTCCCAAGTGCTGGGATTACAGGGGTTCACCACCATGCCCGGTCTCAATTGCCTTCTCAGCGTGCCCTGGGGGGTGGGGCCAGCACGGTATGCTGGGCATTGAACCCCAGCCACTGCGCTCCACCTAAGCAGGTGCTTTAGTCTGCTGAGCTATCAGGTAGGCCCTCTACTTGTGTTTTTTTCTGGATAATTCCCATATGCTTTTATTCAAAGATCTGATCAGATCATACATAATTATTTGACATGAGAGGTCTGTGTACACGTGTGGTGGGACTGTTCTTGGGAGGATGTTAGTTAGGAGGCAAGTTATCTATCTTGCCTGATCAAGTTAATTAAAGGAAGTTTTTTACCAGGTCGTTCCCCTGCCACTCCACCTTCTTTATTTCTCTTGTTTCTTCATCATGTTCTTCTCTCATGCATAAGTTTGAAAAAAAGAGTACAAGAAAATGCAGGTATTCAAATAGTATGAAAACATAGTCAAAGAAACGATAAATGCCTTTCTTCAAAGGTACACTTTTTATTCAAGTCTCTTTTCCAAAGACAACTATTTTAAGATTTCCTGACATTTTCTGATTACCAACTTATCCACTGCACATTATATACTGACTCCTGATGTTAAGGGTGGGAAGGCATTCTAGTGAAATTCTTTATCTAAGTTGCTGTCTTTTACCTTCCTGATATTTACTAGTTCTGGTGCATTTAGTTCTTATAGCTGTTGCCTCTTATCTGTTTGGATAATATAAGTGATTTTTACTTTTGATTGATTTTTAGACTGTGAAAATTGGTAAATTTGTGCATGTGTCCACTGTACCACTTTCTTCTTTCAATCTTTCTTTTGTTGGTTGGTTGTATTTGGAATCTGCATTTCCAGCCCTTTTTATTTTATTTTTTAATATTGAGACAGGGTTTTCCTAAGTTGCTCAGGTGGGACTTGAACTTTGATCCTCTTAACACAGCCTCTGTAAAAGGTGGGATTACAGGTGTGTGTTCTTTATTTTTTGGTGTGACCATGATTTATAACATTCACATGTCTAACACTCTTAATTGTCTTCTAGCATCTCTGTCAGTTCCTGGTTGCCTTCCTGTTAGATGAAATCGTCTAGTGTAGCAATCAATTCTCAGTCTCCTGGCCCCATCCAGGATCTCTCTAATGGTTCTTCACAGAAAAATTAGGGATCTCCCTAATGATCTGCGCTACCAGGAGGTCTCATTGGACTCAGGACAACCTGACCTTTTTATCTTCCTGGAACGTTAATCACATTGTTAACTGCAATTCTAGAGCTGAAACCTCTTTTCTTTCTGGGAAATTTGTACTCAGGCTTCAAGACCAGTTTATACATAGCCTTTTATAGAAGCATTCCCACTTTCTGTTTTCCTAGATGGTCAGTGCTTTTCATGAGTCTTATCTTCCTGCCTCTGTTATGGTGTTTTCATGTTGAAAAGCAACGCCAGGATTATATGTTTCCCCCTCATGCGTGCGGGTGTGCATTTCATTCTTGTCTGTGCAGTACGGTCCTCACACAGAAAGAATGAATGAACAAATAAGAAAAAGTTTTAACAAAGAAATCAACCGTGCATTTGGGCTTTTCTTTCTTTTATAAATTGGCTTTATGCTGCAAAGTCTTCAGTGATTGTTTCCCAGTCTAGTTTATATATTTGCTTCAAATACCGTATCTACCTCCTTGAGGGAAATAGCAATAGGAGAAAAGAATTAATTTTGCTTGTACTGCTGGTAAACATTCATCTGTATACACTTAGTCCAAAAGAGACTAAAGAGAAACACATACCAGAAAATGGCCTTTAATAAACATATGCCATTTTTAGAATTTGTAAATTTTAAATTATTTATTTCAATGACTGATCTGTATAATCAGCAAGGGCACTACGTACAGATGTGGGGCGGGGAGTTTTGTTTTCTTGTCTCTTCCTTCTTGGACAAAGTCTTGATATGTGCCTCCTTGGCCTGGAGTTGCTTCTATGACACTTTAGAACTGGTTTTGATCTTAGTCATTTAGGCCCCAGCCTGGTCAGCCACAGGTTCCTTGTCTGCCTTTATTTGGAGATGTGCTCCATGAGAATCTGTTGTCTTTGAACATGTTCTCCTTTATCTTAGATCCAGGTATCTTTTCCCCCGTTTGCATGTAATCTACATCTTTCTTATACAGGTTATTCATTTAGGCATTTGAGTATTCACTATGCCCTTTCTTGTACATGTCTATGTACAGATGCCTGCCCTCATGATAGACCGAGGTGTTTTTCTGACATCCGAGCTAGAAATGGACCATCACTTATAGATGATCAGTTCCTCTTTGATCAGCTTTGAGGTCTGCTGATGGGAATTGGCATTGACTATTTTGATGGTCTCATTGGGTCTAGCTACACCTTGTTTTTGACCAGCTGAGACTAGATATCTCTTTTGATGATTTAGCACACTTACGTATGTGCTTATTACCAATGAAGTGGGTTCTTTTGCTCAATTTAGATAGAAATCCCGTAAAAGACAAAAGATATATATATATATATTTTTTTTTTTTTAACTAAAACTTTGGTGTTCAAGTTTAATTGCAGTATTGATGCTGCATGATACATAGTGGGCTTGGGGTTGCAGTTTGACAGTGTTTAAAAGGTTTCCCATCACTGGTATAGACTGACCCAGTGAGGGTATGGGAAAAGCTGCACATAAGTGAAAAAGGAAGGTTCCTCTATGTGTGCAGTGTCCTGATAGCTAATTGCAGAGTTTCTACCACCTAGTCATAGGGAAAGAGGCTTTTCCAGGCTGCAGATGGATCGAGTCATCCAGAGAGGCTGTAGGCGAAATCTGCTGGGATGGGGCCAGGGCTAAAGCTTGCAGTAGCCAAGACAGAAACCTCCCATAGCAGCATGGAGTGTCTAATCTAGCCTTGGCCAGTTGCAAGGCCCTTGGGGCAGCCATAGCTGTCAAAGATGGCATAACAAGGGCTGGCCAGATAGCTCAGTGGATTAAAGCACCTGAAAACAGGCACAGGGTCTGGGGTTCGAGCCCCTGGCCTACTGTGCTGGTCCCGCCCCCAGGGTGTGCTGAGATAGCAATTGAGACTGGGCATGGTGGCATGTGCCTGTAATCCCAGCTCTTAGGAGGCTGTAAACAGGTGAATCACTATGAATCTGATCTAGTAGTGAGACCCTAAACACCCTGTAGGCCCTTCCCTAAAAATAAAAAATAACCAAACCAAAACCAAACAAACAAAAAACCAAAGATGGCAGAACAAAAAGTATCTCTTGGGGAGTATCATGTCTACAACTCTGAACGCCTTTTATTTAAAAAAAATTAGTTATTTTTATTTGGCACTGAGAATCAAACCTAGGGCCAAAGGCACATGAAGTACATGATGTACCACTGAGTGACATTGCAGCCCCATTTTAGAGATTTAAGTAACAGCTCAAAGAGAGGGTAAAATTATGTTTAGAGGGTGTGGATTTGTCTGTCATTTTATATATTTACTTATTTATTTATTGAGATATTGAACTTAACGATGATTTCATAGGGGAATCTTGAAAAGTTCCAAATCCTGAAAGTAACAGGTCTCTCTCTCTCTCTCTCTCTCTCTCTCTCTCTCTCTCTCTCTCTCTCTCTTAGCCTCACACATTTTCTTCTCCTCTAGATGCC
>NW_004524950.1:412877-416252 GCF_000260255.1 Octodon degus | reverse complement strand
TCTCTCTCTACCTCAGAGCCTTCTGCCTGCCTCTGGCCTGGCTGCGCTCATAGCAGACTGCACATTTGCAGATCCTTCTTGGTCCAGACCCTAAGCAGACTAACTAGAGCACTTTCTGAACAAAGGGTGGACTCTTTAACACAGATCTTTTCTTAGATTTCTAAGAAAAATGAGATTTGTTTTTAATTTTTTTCTTAGTATGCTAAATCAAGTGTTTTCTTTTTTTTTTCAAGATCACTGATTACCATATACCTTTCAGAATGAAACCATTTCCCAAAAGTTGTTTTTATTTAAGGAGATTCCTTGGAAACTTCAGTGACTGAGTGATCTATTTTGAGCAAGCATAGCATGTAGTTACCAGTTCGGTTGAATTGGCACAATTTCCTTTTTTCTGTGAAGTAAAATCAGCCCATGTGTTGATCCACATCATTTGTTAAATTGGTGTTATGCTCTTAATTCCTGCTGGTGTGAAATTGACTAAACAATGATGAAAAGCAACTAATGAATTAAACACCCAAATATAATTATAGTTATTTGTTTCCTGAAGCAGTATATTTTTTAAGGGCAGTTAGGCAATAAGGGAGCCACCTTCTGTGGGAGTAGACATAATGAAGTGGCAAACTCCTGTGGCCTCACTGCCTGAGCTCACACTGTGCCTCTGCAGCGCTGGAGATGTGTGTTCTCCAGCAGCGCTGTGACCTCCGAAGCGCTCCCTCTCACTCGCCACCTGGGCAACGCTAATGGGAGCTAATGCACACGCTGGAGCTCAGAGCAGTGCCTAGCACTGCAGAAATGTCTGGTGACCACTAAAATTTTTTTTTCATCACAAATAGGGCTTTATGTATCACTATTAAAAATCTGGATCTTAAATGGACTCTTGGACTGGTGGTTCATATCTATCAGCTCGTTCAACTTTAGCTCCAGTCTCATCTCCAGGAGCGTTTCCGGAGCTACTACCTTCACCATGAAGCTCCGTGAGTTTTCCCAATTTGAACTTGGGCTTCTTCAGTGTTTTTACTTTTCTGAAGAAAACAGCATGAAGAGGGTATCTTGCCAGATAGACTGGCAAGCCTTTTCTATGTCTTTCCCAATACTGTCTGGAATGAGCTTATTGACCATTTCCTTCAAGTCATTTGTCTGCACCTCCCGGGTCATGATTTCTATCATCTTCTTCCAGATCTGGTGGACTTGCTGGTGCTGAGTGTAAGAGGTCTTCCGTATCTGATTGTTGCGTTTTTTAGTAAAGCCAACACAGAACAGTTGAAGCAAATAACCATCGGTGGTCTTGACATCAACATGAGCTTTGGTCATGGTCTGCCATTTCTTGACCATGGAGCACATTTTATCCCAGGTGAGGTCCATGCCATGGAAGTTAGTTGGGCAGTTTTTGCCTTGAACATCTTCAGTAATTAGCTTGAATTTCCTCAAGACAACTTCATCATTCTGCAGGTCAGCAAGGCTCACTTCAAACACACGACCTTTGAGCCCATCAGATGCAATTTTGGTTCCTTGGATTCTGATGATGAATGTTTTCCCAATATTCCTTATGTTGAACATAGCCGGCACCTTCACATCATACTAGTCTTTTTTAGAAAATGGATCAACCACTTTCTTCTTGGCTTCTTTTTTGCCACCTTTCATAAGGTGCTTGTTCTTGCCTACCACCATGGTGCTGCTCAAAGAGCCAAAAGGCTAAAAAAATTTTTTCAGTAAAGAATACACATAGCCAAAAGTGAATGGTTATTTCTGAGTGGTATTCACTACTGTCTGCTTGGCCTCCATTCTTCCAGAGCACTAAATACATAGTTTAGCCTAGACAGCAGTAGCACAATGGGAAAGGAAAACTTTAGGAATGACTTGGTTCAACAGAACCTAACTGTACAACTGCCAAATAGGTTTTGAAAAGAGATTTGCTTCCAAAGCAAATGTATGTTACCTCATGGCTTTTCTGTACCGAGGAAGATACTGCAAGAATGAGGTGATATAGTTACCCAAGAATTCATAGATCAAATGCATTCAGAATTCACAAACTGTTATCATGAATTCAGTATTCACGATGACAATTCTGGGCAAACAGCCAATCTATGGGGCTGGATCTTTCTTCAACTTCATATATTGTATATTATGTTTTAAAAATTGACCTTCTATGTATTCTATTTCTGGCCAGTGAGAGAAGAGCCGTTGCTTAGCAACCAGTCATTTCTGCTCAGCTGATGTGTAAAATGGAAAATTGTGCAAATCAGAGGCAAATAATTTTGTCCATTAGGAGATCTGAGTTACTTGTTTTAACAACCAAGTTGATTCCCAAATTGGTGTAGGGTGCTGGGTGTGGTGGTACACGCCTGTAATCCTAGTACTTGGGAGGCAAAGGCAGGAAGGTGTTTTCAAATTTGAGACCAGCCTCAGCTACAAAGTGAGCTCAAGACCAGCCTGAACTGCATATTGATACCCTGTCTCTAAAAGGCAAAAACAAGGGCTGGTGAAATAGCTTAGCAGACTAAGCATCTGTTTAGGCAAGAGCAGGGTCTGGGTTTGATCCCAGGCCCTACCCTCAGGCGTGCTGAGCTGGCCACTGACAATGGGCATGGTGGCACATGTCTGCAATCCCAGAGCTAGGGTGGTTGAAAACAAGATTGTTACAAGTCAGACCTGTGCAGTGAGATTGTGTACCACATGCATTAAAAAAAAAAAAAACAAAAAAAAAAACCAGAAAAAAACCCCAAAAAACTTGGTGTAGGATTTCTAATTTGGAAATGGTAAACTCTGAAGTCCTGCCATGGTATTTATTGCTTTTAGAGAACACAGATTAATTCATGAGTAAACTAGAGTATAAGAGTACTTTAGGGATTTTAGAAATTACATAAGTTTTGAATATACATGTTTAAAGTTTTGGGTAGAAAATATTAGGGGCAACCCACTTGAGTCCCCTTTCTGTCCCTGTCTCAGATAGGAGCTTTCTTTCCCCCACTATATTATGCTCTTAAAAAAATAGTAACAGCTTAAAACAAAAAAGAAGAACAACTAAAATTCATATGCTAAATTCTTCAGTTGTGTCCAACCACAAAAAAGTTATACTTTAAAAAAGTTATTTTTATGTAAAAATGACTTTTATTTATTTTTATTTTTGAGATAGGATTCTTTCTATGTTGTCCATCCTGGTCATGAACTCCTGGGCTCAAGTAATCCTCTTGCAATTAGCCTCTCAAAGAGCTGAGACTATGGGCACATGGCATTACACTTGGCTATACTTTATACAAAACCTACCAGCATGACTTTTTGTGTAATTTATTTATTTTAACCGACTACTTGTCAAGAAAAGTGAGGTAAGTCATTATAGCATTGAGAAATTATGTGGTGATGAGACTTTTTTTTTTT
>NW_004524950.1:394424-412777 GCF_000260255.1 Octodon degus | reverse complement strand
TTTTTTTTTTTTTGCAGAACTGAGGGTTGAACTCAGGCCCTTATGCTTGCCAGGCAAGTGCTTATCCTACTGAGCCATCTCCCTGGCCCCCAATCCTGTTTTCAGCCTCCCCAGTGCTAGGATTACAGGCATGTGCCCCCATACCAGCACTCTGTCGCTAGCTCAGCATGCCCTGGGAGCGGGGCCGGAGGGGCATGGGGACTGTGTATTGAATCCTAGTCCCTGCTCTTGCTGAAGCAGGTGCTTTGTCCGCTGATCTATCTCGCTGGCCTGATTCTTTTGACTGTTGCTAATAAAAATTGGCTGACCCTCTAAAGCTAAAGAATATTTATTGGAGTAAAATTTATGGTGGTTCTGGTAATATGCTCAGAATTGATGAGATGGAACTGGGCTTGAAAGTGTGCCTAACCTTGGGCATTGCAGTCTTCTTGTGGCAGAGCCATTGCTGTTTCTTGGGTCTTTCATGTTTTAAAAGTCTAGGGAGGGGCAGGCCAGATAGTTCAGTGGATTAAAGCACTGCTTAGGCAGACAAGGGGTTCGGTTCCCAGCATGCCGTGCTGCCTCCTCCCCAACCCAGGGTGCACTGAGACAGTGATTGAGACTGGGCGTGGTGGTGCACACCTATAATCCCAGCACTGAAAAAGGAGAATCACTACGAGTCTGATATGTGTAGTGAGACCCTGCATTAAATACATATAAAGAAAAGTCCAGGGAGAACATTACTTGGCTGATTCCTCATTTGCCAGATCCACACTAGGGGAAGGTGGTGAACTAGGAAGGAACTGGTCCCTTTGGCTTTCATGGAGCTGTGCATCTGGATTTAGAGGACCTTTTACAAAAGGGTATCTAGGAACTAGCAAGACAGAAATGGCCTCTGGAGATGCATATATAGAAATAGGATTGTTTCTATTGTTATGGAGATGAGGGCTATATTTGTTAGCATAGCTCTTATGTCTTTGACTTCTATGGCCAATTCTTCTGTGACTTTACGGCTTCCTTCTCCTCGTGCTTGTTAGCTCTAAAGTGCATGTAAAACTCATACTCCATGAATTTACTGTGTAGTGTGAAAATTACTGTTTAGTTGGTGATATCTAAAACCATTTTAGGGGGCTGGAGAGATGGCTCAGTGGTCTAAGGCGCCTACTTAGAAGAAGCTTGGCAAAGCACAGGGACCGCGGTTCGATCCCCCAGCACCACATGCCAGCCAGCCCCGCCCCCTGGTGGGCTGAGCTGGCCACACACACACACCACTCTCTCTCTCTCTTTCTTTCTCTCTCTCTCTCTCTCTCTCTAATAAATAAAATAAAATAAAATAAATATTTAAAAAAAAAAAAAAAAAAAAAACCATTTTAGCCTGAAAGGTAATATATAAGTACAGGTAGAATTTATAAAATAGCAGTATTTGGAGTGTTTTTATGTACAATTTTAAGTTGCATTTTAGATTTGAAGCTTTATAATATCTCTACAGATAAAAACCATCGAGGGAATTTGTAGAATCACAAAGACTAAATGAAGAGGAGAACAAAAGGGCCACCCAAATAGCTCAATGGACTAAAGTGCCTGCTTAGGCAGGTGCAAGGACCGGGGTTCATTTCCTGGTGTGCCGTGTGGGCCCTGGGGTGTGCTGAGATGGTGACTGAGACTGGGTGTGGTGGTGTAGGCCTGTAATCTCAGTGCTTGGGAGGCTGAAAACAGGAGGGTTACTACGAGTCCAATCTGTGTGAGACCCTGTAGACTCTGTACTAAGTCCATTAAGAAAAAAAGAGAGAGAGAACAAAGTCATAGAGTCTGTAGAGGCAAGACAGAAAAGCAAGAAAAATCATTGCATCTATGATAAGTGGTATTTTTGTTTGTCTTCAGTGGTACGGGAGATTGAACGCAGGGCATCCCACATCCCAGGCAAGTGTTCTACCACTGAGCAACAGTCCCAGATATTTTTTAAAATGCTGACACAGTGTTGTATTTAATTGTTCTGGCTGGCCTTGAGCTTAAGCCCCTCCCGCGTTGGCCTCTCAAGTGACTGTAATTACAAGCATGTCACCATGCATGGCTCCATAAGTAGATTTTGAAAGAATTTGGATGTATTTCTCTAGTAGAATATTCTGTCTTTACTTGGCTTTTAACAATATTCCTTGTCTTTAACCTAAAAAATAACAAAACAACACTGTGTTTCAATTTGAATCTACCACTTGAAATATTCTGTTGGTGACTACTTAAATGGCAAAGTTTCTCGAACCTTTTTTCTGTTAGGCTATCAGATCAGAATGTGAGACAGAGGCTGAAAGAGCAGTCTTAGACAAGAGAGAAGTTTTTCAAATGAAAGTCAAGCTTAAGCAGACTGGGACTGATCTGGCAGTTTCATGTACCAGAGCTCAGACTTTTTCTGTCCAGTTGCTCTACTATCCTTAACATGGACTTTCCATCCTGTGGTCTAATGTGGCTGTTCCTGCCACTGTCAACTCTTAATATTCCAACCAGAGAGAAGCAGAGCAGCACAGAGGGAAGATTACACATCCTTTCACCTTTCAGATATCATTGCCAGAGCCTAGTCCCCACAGCCTACCCCTACAGCTTCAAGAGAAGAGGGAAAGATAGCTCTTGGGTATTATATGTAGAGTGAAGATGTAGACATACCATTTCATACCAAATCTATTATTATACTATTGTGCTTCAGCATGTCTACTTATTAAAAAATCACAATAATAATCGAAATGCTAATAAAAGGAAATAAACTCTAAAACAAACTAACTAATATTAGAAAATAGTAAGACTGTCATCATTTTTAGAGGAAATTTACTTCTCAGGCAGCTAGAAAGGAATCAATAGGAAAGATAGAAGAGACAGCAATGGTGAATGGACGAGGGTGGGTTGGGATCAAGATCTTATACTTAATCGGGAAAATCTATAGTTCCTTTCCTGAGACAATAAAGAAGAAGAAAAGTGAGTGAAGAGCCAGGTGAATTCTGAGCATGAGGAGGTGTTGGTAAAGGGTCTAACCTCTATAATGGGTGATGTCAGGACTAGGCCTTGACAATAATGTGTTACAAATAGAGAAAATGGCAGTGTGGTAGGCTGTTTTGGCATTAGTAATTTTTCACTGGATTTGAGTTTTAGCATTACCATGGGGATTGGCTATTTTATTCCAGTCTCTTATCCAATAAATTTGTGTGGGACCTCAAGGTCTATGAAAATTGGTAAGAAACATACTGGATTCTTAGATAGCATAAGAAAGTATACCTAGGTTACTGGGTTGGTAAATGAATCTGTTGGTCTTGTAAGTTTTCTTTGTGGAGAGACTTGTGAGCCAAAGACTCAACCTGTTTCTTTAAATCCAGAATCTTTAGATTCTGAAGAAGTTAAGAAAATTGTGTTTCTTATAACCATTCATTCCTTGAAGATGTTCTGGAGTTACTCTTAAACATGTAGGTTAGGATAGTGTAAGCTTGCAGAAAATCCAAGACCAGATCCTTGTATCTGTGTGCAATTTGCAGAAACACAACCTGAGGAAATTTTATTAAAAATCACATTAGCAGAGTTTGACCAAAGACTAACAAGCTTCTGGAAAATAAAGGCCTTGAGAGACTTACTCTTCATCTACTTAAATTTCTTTTGGTAGATTTTATTGACTCTCACTCTTGTTACTCTTCATCTGAGAGGAATAGTTCTGTCTGTCCCCTTTGCATTAAATATTATTTTAATAGCTATTTAACCTCTTTGGGCTTTTTTTTAATACTATCAAAAATAAAATTAATCAGATCGCCCTTCCTCATGAAATTTCCTGTGAAATTTTCTCTGCACTCTTCTATTTTGCTGTGAACTCTTCTCTTACGTTCACCACAATCAGTGATTTGTAGCTTTCCATTATTCCTGATGTCTCCAAGGACACTGTCTGGTCCAGTGTACCAGGGGATGAATGAGTGTTCAGCCTGGCTCATCTGGGCAAGGGAGGCATCGCTTTTCTTACAAGGGTTCTTAAAGCGTAATGAGTCCCTCTAACCTTCACACGCATTATTAGGCAGAACTTGTGACTGCCAGCGACACAATCAAAGGTGCCACAGGAAGCAAAATAGCAACCTTATTAGCTCATGTTATGAAACCACCAAAAAGGCAGGAACAACAGCACCTGGGAATCTGCTGACAGATGGACTCCTGTGTCCCTGCTCATTATTTCTCTGTGCACGTTAACTTCAGTCTCTTGATCCTGTTTATCCCTCAGGACAACATGACCCCAGTTTATTTGCCCAGGAGGAAGGGGCTCACTTTGTCTAGAAGCCAATTTTAAAAGTTGTAGGAAAGGGGCTGACAGGTGAGGGAGTGGGAGGGAGGACAGTGGGTTTCATGTGGCGGTGCTTTGACAGCCAGCATCAGAGCTGCGTAGATGAGGGGGGTTGGGAGCAGCTTCTCCAAAGAAATGTGCAGCTGGGCCATGAAAGCAGATATGAAGAGGTTAGAGCAGATACCAGGTGCTCACAGCAGACAGAATTCTGCTGTCTAATTTGGGGACATCTATCAATGTCACACATGAAATGAAAATAAACAAGAATAATCATTACCCTAAGAAGTTTATAATCCGTGGACCAATTAGAAAGTGCATAGGTAATTATCCTTCAAAGGAAACTATTAATTATCGCAAATGTGTACAAAGTGCTTTGTAGGGTTCATTGCAGAGGGAGGAACCATATAGATCTGAACAGAAAAAGTTAGGCAGATGGTGTGGACCTTCTGGAGCATTAGGATTTTGACAGGCCGAGATAGAGCTTTTGATAGGTGACAAGAAGGTACTCTATTTAGGTGAAACCATATGAGGAGGTCTTGTATTTGAAGAGGTGCATGGAGAAGGCTGCAAGGAAGCTAACTGCAGATTAAAGGCATGGATTAAGGCTTGGAGGTCCTTGAATGCCACACTGGGAAAGTGGCCTAATTCCCTTATCCTTCTTCTCATAGAAACCAAATGAGCCTTTAGAAAAGGAATTGTCCAGACATGTCTAATTGCAGAGTTCTAAAAAAGGGAAAGCAGGCAGTATCTGAAAGAAGAAACGGGTGCCTCAACACTGCTTCTCTCATTGGCTGTGTGTTAGTATACAAAAAACTGGCAGAAAAAGTCAGTAATGTATAGATCAAAGTGGGAAAATGAAACAGGAAGAGAAAGAGAATTTTTAAAGGACTTATAAAGTAGTGATGTTCAAAGAGGGACCGGCAGCATCAGCTTCACTTGGGAATTTGTTAATAATTCAGAAACTTGGGCTTCATGCTGGATTTCCTGAGTGTGATGCTGGGAGTGGAGCTTGACAATTTTTAAAAAATAAATTAGAATCCAGATGATTCTAATGAATGCTGAACTTGAGAACCACTGTGTGGCAGGCTGAAAATGGCACCTCCCAGTACCCACATTTTGAGCTCAGGGGCTTATAAATACTACCTTGTTAGAAAAAGGCTTTTTGCAAATGTGCTTAAAGATCTGATGACAAGAAATTTCTGAATTCTGTCCTAAATGTTGTCACAAGTGTCCTTAGAAGAGACAGAAGGGGATGACACACAGAAAGGGAGGTGCTGTCACCACACAGGCAGATCCTGTGGTGATACAGATGTCACCCAAAGATGCCAGCGGTCACCAGAAGCTGGAACAGGACAAGAATAGATTCTCTCTAGAGCATGCGGGGGGATGCAGATGTCTTTGCTGACACCTCTGTTTCAGCACAGAGAAACATTTTAAATTTCTGGGTCTCTAGAACAATAAGAAAATGATTTTCTGTTATTTTATGACATCAAATTTCTGGTAATTTGTCACAGCTAGTACAGAAACTAATACATGCAAAAAAAAAAAAAAAAAAGAAAGAAAAGAAAAAAAGAAAGGAATGAAAACATAGACTTGGTGAAATTTGCTACATCTAAATCACTTTTTCCTAACACACTTTGCCATCAAATGTTAAAGCAGAATAATTTTCATAAGGTTAGCAACAAAGATGGCCATTACATACCTTGAGTTTTGTATAACTAATCACACAGGAAAAGAAACAAATCCTCTTGACAGGAGAAAGAAAAAACAGGAGGCATTTTGCTTATGGGCAAGATTTGCATAGGTTAGAAGGCTAAAATAAAGCTTCTTATATAGATAAGTGAATGTTCTTGATAAATAACAGTGGTATTTATTTTTGAGAAAATACTTCATAATAAAAATGAAAAGACCGTACAACTAATCCTACTGGTAAATATTTGTGATCTTTTTAAGGTATGTGGAATACCCTAATACTTATTATTTGACTTATGTATAATGCCTCTCAAATTTATCATATATATGTTATATGAAAGTATTAATTTAATGAAAATATTAATGAGTATTATTTACCACTCTATAAAGATAAATATATAAATCTATATACATATTCTCATTTAATCTGTAAAATTATGAGCTGAGCAGGTAGAGCATTTCTTGTATCATAGGTGAAAAAGCAGTGCTCAGAGAATGAAGGGACCAGGGTCACAAAAAGACAGAGCAGATTGGAGACTAGAAACTACTTACATCCCTGGCACAGTGTCGTTTCCACGGAGCCAGGCTTCCCTCGCTGTCCTCACTGAGGTTTGCAGGGTTGCTGTTTATATTTACGGTAGTCTCCCCTTATCCATGGGGAGGTACAGCTCAAGACCCCGAGTGAATTTCTGAAACTATACACAGTACCTGTCTCCGTGACTCTTCTCTCGTTGCTGCGGCAAATACACAACACTCAATATGAAGGAAGGAAAGGTTTATTTAGCTTACAGTTCCTAGAGGTTTCATAGTTTAAAACAGCCTGACTTACATAGCAAGACCTTGGAGCCTTATTTGTTCAGGAGACAGGGTCAGAGCCTCTGTCTTCTACAAACATCTCCTCTGCGGGAGGAGGTCTCAATCACAGATGCCACTGCCCCGCGCTACAGGGTCTGGAGGAGAGGCTGGGGGGCCCGCGATGTCCAGGATGACCTGCTCCACACCTCCGAGAGGCAGCAGGCCCTGCAGCGGGGATCAGGCTGCCAGTTTAACGGCCTCTCTGGCCCCGCCCCTCGAGCCCCGCCCCGGTTCTCTGGCCCCGCCCCTCAGGCCACTCGCTGCCACTACGCGAGACCTGGTCTGCCCCATGACTTACATGATGAGGCTTTGGGGGAACAACTAGACACAAACCGTAACAGTACCGAACCCTATAATGCAGTGGCTTTTCTGTTTTAACTTACCGCTCAGGCACTGTGGTCATAACTTCTGCACTTTGCCGTGTGACAGCAAAACCAGTACAACTTTTTATTCTGCACAGTTTTATGGACAGATATGTTCTTATCACAGATTATAGCAACTCCAGCATATTTTTTTTTCCTTATTGCAAACTTTCACCTTTTGACTTAAAGGAAGTACCTCACAATTTCTCCTTGCATACCTGAATTGCTGCTAGCGTCGATAGTCTTATTCTTTGGTGCCATTACGAAGTAAAAGCAAGGCTACAGGAAGACAGCACTACGATACTGATTCCATGACCAGCAGTCTCATAACCTGTTCAGCTAGTAAATGGCAAACAGGTGTGTGTGTTGGGCAAAGAGGTGTTTGCAACCCAGGCAGGACAGAATGGCACACCTTAGGGTTCAGCGTGCTACTCAATGACACACGACTAAAAATCTATACATTGCTTATTTCTAGAATTTTCCATTTAAGATTTTTTAGTGTGTTGTTCACTGCAGGTAATTGAAGCCTCAGAAAGAGTAACTGAGGAAGGGAGGACTGCTATTAACTGTACTGTGGCTCCGAGACTCTCTGATCTGTTTTATTTGATTCAACAGCCACTTAGTGAGCACTGGCTGTATGTTATCCTGGGAAAACAGTAAGAAAATGCCAGATATATTCCTTTTGGGGAAGAAATCCGTACGTTAATAAAGTAAAGAATAGAACCGAGCACCACTATCTGGGAGGCTTCTTGCAGAAAACCTTGAAGAACGCATCTGACTGAAGAGGTGAAAGCTGGAAAAGCATTTCAGGAGGCAAAAGAGGGTAGCAGGGTTGAACAAATAAGAACAAAAAAAAATTTTTTTTAAAATGTATTTGGTACAGGGTCTAACTACGCAGCTTGGACTCATAGTGATCCTCCTGTTTCCAGCCTCACCAAGCACTGGGATTACAGGTGTGCACCACCACACCGGGTCTCATGGCTGACTCAGTGCACCTGGGGGCTGGACCAGCACAGCATGTGGTGATGGGGATCAAACCCCAGTCCCTGTGCTTGCCTAAGGAGGTGCTTAGTCCTCTGAGCTATCTCACAGGCCCAAGAGCAAGATTTGAGGCTAAGATAATGTGTGACCAGGAGGGAAAAAATGGGGCTGCCAGTAATTAATGGAGGCTGGGCTTTCTTGTGCTCACCTGGCTTTGGTATGTAGCAGCTGAAACACTTTAATATACTAGACAACACACTGTACCCTAGAAAAGTAGGAGAAAAATAGATTCATGTGGAAATCAAAACATTTTTAATACCTCTCATTCTGCCCAATTCTCCTGTTCTAATCCTTTGGACATAGCCTCTGGAAACTTAAAACTATTGCTGTGTTTGCAGAGGGCCAGCAGGTGTGTGTGTGTGTGTGTGTGTGTGTGTGTGTGTGTGTGTGAATGTATTTCAACGCATGTCCATAAAGTTCCTCCGAGGAAAGGATGTCTTCATTTAGAAAGGTGTTTTTAAGTGTTCAAAACTGAGGACATCGTCTGCAAAGACCAGAAAGTCGAAGTTATATTTACATGGTAAAGTGACATGAATTTGGGAGAGGTGATTAGCTGGAGAAAGAGGGATGGGAGGAGCTAAATAAGGAAAGAATAGGCAGAACAAGGGGCCAGAGCCAGAGGAAAAGGAATGTCAGTCAATACTATCTGGGGCCATGGCGGTTGAGGGGCTCATAAGAATGAAAGCATTGGGGTTGAGGAGAGAGCTCTGGAGTCTGAGCACCTGCCTGGCAAGCACAAGGACCTGAGTTCGATCCCCAATACCACATGCTATGCTGGGGCCCCTGGCCCTGAACCTGGGCATGGTGGCATGTGCCTATAATCCCAGCACTGTGAAGACTGAACAAGGATCACTACGAAGCTGTACTGTGTAGTGAGACTCTGTACCAAATAAATAAATAAAAATTGAAAAAAAGAATGAAGGTATTATTTTATTTTTCTTTAAAAAATTGTTTTGATGCATCCATTGATGAGACTAAGTTGAAGTCCTTGATGACAAAGGCATCTCTTCCTCTTCAATAACAGAAGGATATTGAATTTTCTCCCCCTCCCCTCCTCTTCTGGTTTGGCTGGTGGAGGTGGAACCCAGGGCCTTACACATGCCAGGCAAGCACTGCATCACCACGCTGAGTCCCCAGTCCTGAGTTTTCCATTTAATATAGGATGGGGCTATAGCCAATTTCATTGGAGCTGCATAGGACACGGTGATCCCTGCATAGAGCTGGACACCAGTCTGCGGTCAGCCACTCACAATGATGTTTTGGTCTTTGCTTCACTGGGTTCCTCTGTTGCACAGCAGGGCCTTTCTGCTTGCTGAAAATCAGCAGCTTCTGGGTGAGGAGGAAGAGGTAGACCGCCCCAATGCACGGCCTCCAGAGAGTGACTCAGGCTCGGCTTCTCTTGGCTTCAGAGCTTATTTTCTGTTTACCAAGGGATTAATCATGGTTTCCAAATTGGTCTGCCAGGACGCCAGTGGGGCTGGTTAAAGAAAGCAGAGGCACCGAGTTTGGGATTTTTCCATGGCCTGGATAGTGCAAAATTTTTAAAAGGAAAATTAAAAATATACTTCCCCCTTTATAGATTTCCAATGGATTATTGAGGGTCCCATAACTTGTCTGATTTGGTGATTTGTATTGGTATCAGTCTACCATATTTATAGTAAATAAAATTAATACCTTAATTTTTTTTTGTCAGCAGACATGAATTCATAGTGCTTGATGAACCAAATTTGGGGGACATTTGAATTAATTTAGTCTAACAAATGTTTAATAAATAAGCCAGCATGTGCTAGGCTGCAGAAGCCTAAATTTGATATTTTTAAGGAAATCAGGAAAAGCTTCACAATAATTGAGTCCTTATAAAGGGAGGTTGGGTGTGTCTTTTCCCAGGATTCACTGCAACCCTATCAGGATATATTTTGTTAGTATGTTCATATATAAGCAACAAATAATACAATGTCTTCTTCGTTTTTTAATCTTTTATTTACTTATTTATTTGGCACAGAGTTTCCCTATGCAGGTCAGACTCATAGTGATCTTCCTGTCTCACCCTCCTAAGTGCTGGGATTACAGATGGGTGCCACCACACCTGGTTTCTGTGGCTGACAACATGCACCGGGTTCCGGGGCCAGCTCGGCATGCAGTACTAGAGATCGAACCTGGGTCCTTGCACTTGTCAGGCAGTTGCTTAGACTGCCAAGAAGGCCTTCTTCTTCGTCTTTGTCGTCTTTGTCTTCGTCTTCATCTTTGTCTTTTTTTTTTTTTTTTGCGGTACTGGGGATTGAACTCAGGACCCTGCACTTGCCTGGCAAGCGCTTATTCTACTGAGCTATCTGCCTGGCCAACAAGGTCTTCTTGAGACTGGTGGTGATATCATGGGAGAAGCCTTTTTAGAAGTAATAGTTGATTTTTCTCGCATTTGTTGATTGTTTACGATAGGAGCTGACTGGATAATTTGCCTAGTTATTCACTTCCACAGATAACTAAAGAACTCACACTTTCCTGGTGATAGCAGAGATGCTTTTGAGAACAGCATAAATAATTTTAAAATAAAATACTTATTTGTTTTTTGATTAGCTTGGATTACTTTAAATAATTTTTGATACTTATAATTTAATATGTATGGCATATTGAAATATTGTCTAGGTGGAGAAAATTATATTACTATGCCCTCAAAGTTTTGCATTGTGAAGATTAGTGAAAATGAATCTGTGATTGTATGTTTTGCTTTTTCAGTTTTTCTTTGAGAGGAGTAAAACAACCAGAATAAGGAAGCACATTGCACCATGTTGCTGCTGGAGTGCTGATTAATTTTTATCCCTACAGAGTATGCTTTATGTCAATTTGCATACACAACACAGAGGGGCTGGCATTCTTGTGGTGTGTGCTATGACTGGAAGTTAAATGGGCAATGCTAGCTTCTAGGAAAACTGTCCTCAGAGTCTACTGGATCTGGTTTGTGCTGAAGGACATTAGGAATCCAGTCAGGAAATGCAAAATTGACACAGAAGCTTTCTGAATATGGATAGGAGTGTTACTCACTTCTGTTTCCAAATACGTCATGGCCTTCCTAGTCCATGGCTGTTTACGATGGCCGTGTAAAGTGGAGGTGTAACAACATTAAAGTCAGAAGGTCCTGTGATACATTCATTAGAAGCTGTAAGTTGGGTGTGTTTTAATCACATTGTTTGAAAAAGCTTCTAGAGTTGTGTGTAAGCACGACAGTGTCTATAGTGACAGTAGTAAAACAGGATTATCCAGCTAAGGCAAACCTCCCGAAAATCATTCCTGGCTCTGAATGTCTCCCTCATGTTGAAATCTAATTGCCATCGTACTGGTATTAGCAGGTGGGCTCTTTAAGAAATGATTAGGTCATAAAGGGCTTTGTCCTCATGAACAATTCATGCTGCTACCTTGAGCCCTGAGTTCTTGGTGAGAAGGATTAATTCAGCCCATTTCCTCTGCCTCCTGTGCGCTTGCTTGTCCTTCCACCATGTTACGATACAGCACATAGGTCTTCGCCAGATGCTCAGGCCATGCGCTTGGGCTTTCCAGCCTCCAAAACTGAGCCAAAAGTATTCTTTTGTTTTTAGGCTATTAAATTATGTGGCACTTTAATATAGAAGCTGAAAACAGCATGATAGTTCCTTTGAAATTTAGAACTGGAAAAGGGATAGAGTCCTCAGGCTACTCTCCCCAGTTCTTGTTCCTTTTTTTTTGGGGGGGGGTAGTACTGAGGATTGAACTCAGGACCTTGTGCTTGCCAGGCAAGCACTTATTCTACTGAGCTATCTCCCCAGCCTTTCTCGCCAGTTCTTGTATGAAGCCCTCTGCCACATCACATGAGAGATTATCCATGGTGATGCACTTCACTGTCAGGTACTAGTCTCTCTAAGTGCCCCATACATATAATCTATGAATAGCTCCTGAAGCCTGGTAACCAAGTAACCTTACTAAGTATCATTCTATGAAAATTTTGTTTTTATACCAAAGTACTATGTGTATACTACAGTACCAGCATGAGACTGAGTAATGTAGACTATAGTGTTGGATTTAAGAACATTTCCGTCTAGCAGAGGGGTTAAGATGTGAGACATAAATACACTTTGAGCCACAGGAGGAATCAGGAGAACTTAAGGGAGGAGATAATATGTGAAGTTGGCCTTAGCATATGGGTAGAGTTTGGAAAGATCTCATCAGAGTGGCCTTGAAAATTGGAAAAGTTCTACCACTCAGGGAAATAGTCCAGCAGGATCCACACTGCTTGAATCTCATTTCTGAAGAGCAAACAGTGGGGAGCTTATCATTCAAGGATTTTGTTTGTATAATAATCTTGATTGACAACTTAACTGGGTTGAGAAACACCTAGGAAATTTGTAAAGCTTTTTTCTGGGTGTGTCTGCATCCATGAAAATATTTCCAGAGACACTGAGTTGACATGCTGAGCGGGGGTGTCACCATCCAGTAGGCTGTGGGCCCAGGTAGGACAAACAGAGGAAACCTGTCGGCACAGGCTATCTTCCCTCTCCTTCCTGGTGGTCCTGAGGTGAGCAGGTTTGCCCTGTTACATGCGCCCACGGCCGTCAGGTCCTGCCCCACCACAGGACCTAGCCGTCCATCGACAGACGCCTCTGAAAGTATGAGCCAGAACAACTCTTATCTTCTTTAAATTACATTTTGTGGGGGCCTGGCCCTAGCACAGGCCTTTAAGGGGCTGCTTCCACAAAGCTGTCAGCCTCAGGTTGCTGGAGTTCGAACCTCACAACTCTCCCGCTGGCCAAAAGTGCCCTGAAGGCATTCGAGGAACAAAAAAAAAAAAAAAAATTACATTTTGTCCCAGTGAGAGCTGATTTGGAAAGGTAGCCCATTGTACTGGATGATTTTAGGGAGATGCTGTTAGTAGTTCTTTTTTAAAAAGTATGTTTTTACTAAACCATACCTCTTGTGCCCAGATTGATTTTCTCTGAATGAAAGAAGACGTGCAAGTAGAATCCTACAGAGCAACTTTATATCTCTCCCTTTTTGGAAGAGACTTTTTTGCTTCTTTTAAAATATTAGTGTACACTAATTATAAATAGCTGAGGGATTTCACTGTGTCATTTCCATAATGCATGTTTTGTGCACTGCTCGTGTCCCCCCTCCCTTTTATCGTGCCTACCTTCTGCTTTCTTCCTTTCTCTTCTTCCTAGTTCCTAATAGTAATAATAGTACCTTACCTATGTTAAGGTCATTTTTTCCTTTTATTAAAAAATTTCCACATATAGAAGAAAACATGTGGTACTTATATTTCTGTGACTGGCTTATTTTGCTTAAATTATAACCTGCAATTCCATTCATTTTCCTAAAAATGATATGATTTCATTCTTTTTCATGGCTGGATAGTACTCCATCGTGTGTGTATACACCATGATTTCTTTTGTTCTCAGTCTCTATTGTTCATCAGCACATGCTTGTAGCATATGACGATCATTTTCCTCATGGGGAGTTGGTGCATGCACACAATACAGCTTAATTTTTTTTTTTTTAAATCTACTTCCCCTCTCCTCCCTTCTACCTCCCTCCTACTCTTGGGAGCCTTCCCATTTGCAAACATTCATCTCCTTATTTCCTATTGTTTATCTTTTATTTTGATATTTCTAGTTTTCTTTTGTCATAGAGAAACCAGGCAATATTTAAATTTGTGGGTCTGCTTATTTCACTTGGCCTCAAGATGCATCCGTGTTCCAACAGATGACTCCGGCTTATCTTATGCCAGTACGGCACCCCATTGTGTGTAAATGTGTCTGATGATAGATGCCTGATGATCGAGGTAGAGGCCATTTCCAATATTTAACTACTGTGAGTTGTGCTTCTATATACATGAGTACGTGTCACTGTATCCCTGTAATATCACACCTTTAACTCTTTTGGGAAGATACCTAGAAGGGGAACAGCTGGATTGAATGGACAGTTCTAGTTTTAGTTGTTCCTATAGTAATTGCACTGGTGTAAATTCCTTTCAACAATCTTGTCAACGTTTGTTATTATTTAATTTCCTGATGATAGCCATTCTTCCTGGAGTAAAATGGAATCTCAGTGTTGTTTGAATTTGCATGCCTTGAGTGGCCATAAATATTGAACATTTTTTAATGTATTAGCCATTTTTATATCTTCTTCTGAGAAATATTCATTTCAGTTCCCATGTTTTGATTGAGTCTTTCATTGGGAGGAGTCCAATTTATTTGAGTTCTTTATATGTTCTATATATTAGTCCTCTATCTGAGAAACAGCTGGCAAAAACCCATTTTGTAGATTGTCTCTTAATTTCATTGATTATTTCCTTTGCTATGCAAAAGCTTTTTTTGTATTTAGTACAGTACAGGGTCTCACTATACAGATCAGACTCATAGTGATCCTCCTGTTTTCAGCCTCTCAAGCACAAGATTATAAGCATGTGCCACCATGCCCGGTCTCAATAGCCATCTCAGTGCGCCCTGGGGTCAGGGTCAGCACAGCACAGAAGCTTTTTAATTTGTTATAATTCCATTTGTTGATTATTGGTACTATTTCTTGTGCAGTTGGGGTCTTGATCAGAAAGTTCTTGCTAATGACCATGTCTTCAAGATTACTTAATCTTCCAGCAGATTGTTTCTGTATGAACATTTAGATGTTGGATCCATTTTGATTTTAGTTTTGTACATGGGAAGAGATATAGGTCTAGATTTAATTTTCTGTATGTGAATAGCCATTTATAGTAGCACCATTTTTTAAAGAGGCTATCTTTCCTTCAGCCTATGTTTTGGCCCCTTTCTCAATGGTCCTGTAGCTAATGTGCCTGGAATTGTTTTTGCATCCTTTATTCTGTTCCATTGATTCACATACCTGGATTTTTTTTTTTTTTTCTAATCACTATTACTTGGTAGCGTACCTTAAAGTCTGGGATTGTGATGACTTGTTCTTAGTGCCCAGATGTGCTTTTGCTACTATAGTTATCCTTTGGTTCCTTATAATGTTGGCCATTGGTTTGTCATATCTGACTTTTATCAGATAAGGTTCTTCTATAATTACTTTTTTTCAGGGTTTTTGTCATGATTTTATGTTGGATCTTGTTAAAGACTCTTTCTGTGTCAATTGAGATGATTGTATGATTTTTATCTTCCTGCTTATGTAATTTATTCCATTTATTGATTTGCATATGTTAACCACCTTTGAATTACTAGGATGAAGCTACTTTGTCATGATGTATGTATGATTTTCTTTTCTTTTTTTTTGGTGGAACGAGGGATTGAACTCGGGCTTTAGCACCTGCCAGGGAAGTGCTTATTCTACTGAGCCATCTCCCCGTCCCTGTGTGATTTTTTTGATGACCTGTTGCATTCTGTTTGCCAGTATCTTGTGGAGTCTTGTGTGTATGTTTATTTAAGAGATTGGCCTGCAGTTCTTTTTGTTGTCATTATTGTTGAGTGTTTTCTGGTTCTGGAGTTAGGGTATTGTTAACATCCAGGAATGACCTTTCCATTTTAATCAAGAGTTTAAGATGTATTGGTGCATGCAAGAGTTTAAGAAGTATTGGTCCCTAAAGTTCATATAGAATTCATCAGTGAATCCATCAGGACCTGGCCTTTTTCTAGTTGGTAGTTTTATTATCATTATTATTATTATTATTTTTTTTTTTCTTCAGTTTCATTGCCTGTTATTGGATTGCTTGGGGTTTTTGTATCTTCTTTTTTCAGTTTTGGTAATTTACATGTATCTAGGAATTTACACATTTCTTTTGAATTTTCCAATTGTGTGAGTTCTCAGTTATAATAATTTGTCTGGATTTCTGTAGTGTGCAGTGTGATTTCACCTCATCCATTTCTTAATTTTTTTAAAATGTATTTAGTACAGAGTCTACAAGGTCTCACTACACAGATCAGACTCATAGTGATCCTCCTGTTTTCAGCTTCCCAAGCACTGGGATTACAGGCGCACACCACCGTGCCCAGTCTCAGTCACCACCTCAGCACGTCCTGGGAGCAGAGCCAGCATGGCACGCTGGGGATGGAACTCCAGCCGCTGCGCTCTGCCTAGGCAGGTGCTTTAGTCAGCTGAGCTATCTGGCCAGCTCTCACCTTGTCCATTTCTAATTGCATTTATATCTTTTCTCACCTTTGTTTTGAAAGGCTAACTAGAAGTTTTGTTTATTTTTCAAAGAACAAACTGTTGGAATGATTAAATCTTTGTACTTTTTTTAAATTTCAACTTCATTACTTTCTCCTCTGATCACTGTAATTTTCTTCTGTGTAGTTGTTTTGTATCAGACTATTCTTATATCTCTATGATTGTGAAGTACATCATTAGGTTATTTTTTTGGGTTTGCTCTGTTTTTTTCTTTTTCTTTCTTTCTTTCTTTTTTTTTTTTTTAATTTGGCCATTCATAGTTACAAATTTTCCTATAGAACTGCTTTCAGAGACAGCCGAATAGCTGTATTAAAGCACCTGCAAGCAGGAGCAGGGGCCATGGCTTTGATCCCTGGGCCTGCTGTGCCAGCCCCACCCCCAGGACGTGCTGAGACCGCAATTGAGACTGGGCATGGTGGCACTCCTGTAATCCCAGCTCTTGGGAGGCTGTAAATAGGTGGATCACTATGAGTCTGATCTAGTAGTGAGACCCTGAACACCCTGTACACCCTTCGCTAAAAATACAGAAAAAAAATACAACTGCCTTCGGTGTGCCGCATAGGTTCTGCTGTGTTGTACAAGGATTATCATTTGATTTTATGAACTGTTTAACTTCTTCCTTAATTTCTTTTGTGACCCATTCAAGGAAGCATCATATAATTTCCATGTATGTGCATAATTTCTGTGGCTTCTTTTGCTATAGATTTCTAGTTTCCCTATTCTGCAATCTGATAATATGCATGGGATAATTTTGATTCCTTTGCATTTATTTAAGCACACTTTACAGGCTAATATGTGGCCTATTTTGGAGAAAGTCCTGTGTGCTGCCAAGAAGAATGCATTTTCTATTGTTGGATGGCACATGCTATAGATAGTTTTGGTTTAAAAGGTTAGCTCAACTCTGATATTTCTTTATTGATTTTTTTCTAGTTGATTTATTTGTGACAGTGGGGTACTGAGGTCCCTACAATAATTATGCTTGTTTATCTGATCTTTTGTGTTCAGTATTTTTTGCTTTATGAAATGGGTACACCGGTGCTTGGTGCATATGTTTGTAATTGTTATCTCATCCTGTTGAATTGTTCCCTTAATCAATATGTAGTAAACTTCTTTGCTTCTTATGATTAGTTTTGGCTTTGATTTGAATTTGTTTGAAATTTGTATAGCTACTCTTGCTTTTATTCCACAATGTTGCATGGAATATTGTTTTATATATTTTAACTTTTGGTCTGTTGATTTCTTTCTTTTTTCTTTTAAAAACATATCAATTATTTAATTAGGTTCTTAGTAAGAAGTTTAGAACACTAATTTATGAGGATAAATTCCATTTGTCAGAGCAAAAACAGATTGCAAGTAGCCCTGGAGCTGAGGAACAGTTTTGATTTTTGCTAAAATCTGTGAGTCCACTGCTTTCTGATCTACTTTGTGCTGCTCTGAAATCTGGTATCTCTTTCTTAGTGTTGAACATCTTGCCCTCCTGGTATCTGGGTTTCCGCAGCTTCTTCTTGAAGTAAACATCATTGAGGTGTTTGGGATTTTCACTTTGCTGATATCAATTATTGTAGAGGTGGCAATGACAAATTTCTGGTGTGTTCTTCATAGAGGAACATGATTAAGGCTAAGAGGCCCAGTCACAAGTAGCAAGCTGCTGGCCAACTGCTTCAGGAAGACCACTCTCTTGCCTCTGTGACACCTGGTGAGGATGATCAAGATGGTGCCGGGAGTGATGCTAGCTCAAAGTTTCCTCATGTGATGACTGAAGGGTTTCTTGCCATGACTAAGAGCTTTCAGGGCACATCTTCAGTAGGGTAGTATCTAGGCATTTTTCAAAGCTTAACCAGCTGGGTACCTCCAATTTGTCCCCATGGACTGGTTTTGTGACTGTAGCAAGAATTTTCTCCTTCTTCTTCTTCTTCTTCTTCTTCTTCTTCTTCTTCTTCTTCTTCTTCTTCTTCTTCTTCTTCTTCTTCTTCTTCTTCTTCTTCTTC
>NW_004524950.1:388007-394324 GCF_000260255.1 Octodon degus | reverse complement strand
CTTCTTCTTCTTCTTCTTCTTCTTCTTCTTCTTCTTCTTCTTCTTCTTCTTCTTCTTCTTCTTCTTCTTCTTCTTCTTCTTCTTCTTCTCAACCTTTGGTTCAGCAGCTGTGTACTTTCTCTTGGACAAAGACTTTCTGCAATACATGACAGATTGGGAGTATCTACTAATTCCTCTGACCAGGACAGGATTTCAGTCACAGTGGGGTTGCCCCTTCTTGGACTTTTTTTGCCTTCTTCACCATACCCTTTTTACCAGTACCACTGGCAGAAGCCTCCTTGGCTTCGGGTTTCTTCTCTTTAGTATTTAGCTTCTCAGTTTCTTCACCCGCCATCTTGCAAGATGGGAAAGAGCTGTTGATTTCTTTTTGAATTAAATGTTTCTTACGTATAGCACATCATTGGCTTTTTAAAAAAGTTCATTCTGCCAATCTTTGGTTGGGGGAACTGAGCTCGTTCACATTAAGAGTCATTACTGAAAGGAATTGATTTATTCTTGTCATTGTACTATTTTCCTGTTGATGACTTCCTCCCCAACCCCTTATTCATGCTCAGTGGTATATTCATTTTATTAGACTTTTCACCTTCATTGTCTCTTTCCAGCATATCTTTGATAATTTTTTGCAGTGCCTATTTTGGTGGTCATGAATTTCATGAGATGCTCTTTGCTCTGGAAGTACCTTATTTCTCCATTAATTTTGAGGAATAGTTTGCAGGTTGTGTCAGTATGGGTTGGAAGTTGTTTTCTTTTAGGGTTTGAGACACTTCACTCCACACTCTCTTGGCCTTTAAGTTTTTTGTTAAGAAGTGTCCTACAATTCAGTTAGGCTAACGTCTGTAAATGGCTCATTCCTTTTCTCTAATTGCTTTTAATAATTTATCTCTTAACAATATGCAATATAACAAACTTGTTAATTTCCTATTAGTATTTTGAAATTGTGAAGCATTTTTATTGTTTTATGTTGCTTTGTTTTTGTCTTTATTCTCTCTCTCTTTTTTTTCCTTTTATCTGATTCTGGCTATTTAGGGTATTATATGCTTCACTTATGTGTATGTTATTCTTTTGTTATGCTTAAAAAGTTTTCTTTCATTATTTCCATAGAAAGATCTTTTAGCAATTTGTACCATCTTCCAATTTTTCACTAGTTCCAATTAATGTTAGACTAGTTTTGTTTTGTTTTTTTAATTCTCTGGTAGCTTCTGGAACCCTTTATATTTTCTTGTTGGTTTAAAGGCAACTGGATAATTGGTCTCTGATAGTAATCTTATAGTTCTGTCCTTATATGGGACATATCTGCTGCCCATACTTGCAATAGAATTTTTAAACTTCTGGATTTGTGTTTGGAACCCTTATGAAACTGTTATTCTTTGCTAAATTGGTCATTCATGTTTTTTGCCATTTTATTTAGCTTAGCTAGATTTTCATTAGTGTCTTCAGTAAACTTGCTGATTATTTTGTCTGCTATACCCATTATCTGTTTGATTATATCTTTTTTGAGCTCACCATGCTCCTTATTCATTCATTTTTAAATTCCTTCTGTTTTTCTTTCAAATAATTTGGTTGTATGGCTTTTGCTTTTCTCCCCCTCAATGCTTCATGAGTTGGCTTTAGATGAGTTAGGAATTTTTGGAGGCATTTTATTGCCTTGTTTTTCATGCTTTTTTGTGCTAAGTTTTGTGGGCATTTATAGTGGGGAAGCCTTCTTTGATATGGAGAATCTCTTCAATTATGGAGATCTCTTCAATTATTTAAGTATGGAGATCTCTTCAATTATGTCTGCTTTTTAGTGATGTATGCTGGGCATGGATAACTATACAGCTTTGGCCTCTGTCCCTAACAACCGACCACACCTTCTAATTGGGAAGGAAAGCATGATGTGTAGTTGACCTAGGAGCCAGTTCTTTCAGAATGGGCCACTGTGTTAATAACACAAAGGCAATCTGGATATTGGCATACTTGAAAAAAATCTAATAATAGCAACAAATATGCCACCCTGACAACAGCAAATAGATCAGTAATAATAAAATAGTCCAAGACAAACTGGATATTAACATACTGTAGGGGCTAATAATGTACCTTGACCATAGAAAAGAGAATGATAGTATAAACAATAAGATAAATCAAACATTGACATACAGAAAATATCTACTAAATGTAACAACTGTACCTCTATTAACCATTGAAAATAATTCAACAATAGCAACATAGAGTTAACTGTATAAAGATTTAATAAAGTTTAATGGTTGTACTACTAAGAGATACTGGGGGTGGGGAATGAGAGTATGAGAGAAGAAATTTTTAAAAAATTAAACAAAGATGAAGAGGAGTAGAGAAAAGTGAGATAAAGTGATTTTTAAGGAGTAGAAGGATATTTATAGAATTAGATGAAGGTACCAGAGAAGAACAAACAAGGAAAAGATAGAAGAGAAAAAAAAGTAAAAATATAAAAAGAACGAAAAAATGAAAAGGAAAAAGAAAGCCTCTTAACATCAAAACTCAGTGAAGAGAGAGAGAGAGAAAGAGAGAGAGAGAGAGAGAGAGAGAGAGAGAGAGAGAGAGAGAGAGAGAGTCCAAAAAAGAATAGTTTATGTATGTAGTAGTTTCTTTCCAGGATCCAGTTTTGGAATCCTGGAAATGTTTTTCTTTGCCTAGCTCTATGGCTTGTGGGTTTGTGGGGTGCTCCCTTCTTCCGGAGGCCCTTCTATCTTTTTTGTTTATTTGTTTTTAAAGAGAATAAAAAATAGCAGAAGAGAACATTAACAATGATACAGAATTTCACCAAACAAAATTATAGGAATTCAACATTGGTGTTATATTGCATAATGTTGTCTTCAAATTAGTTGTTTAGATTACTAGATATAAGTATGCAAAATTGGTCAAAAAAGTTATAAGAAATTAAAAAGGAAAAGGAAAAAAATTATTCATTAACTGGTCAGGTTGTGTCAACTGTCCAAGATGAGATTTGTCCTTGCACATGTTCACAATGGGGAAGACATTCAAATCCATGGTCTGTGTTGGGTACAGGTAGCAGTGCTCCAGAAGCCTGCTGTACCTAATGGTAGCACTTTCAGATCTAGCCATTTCTGAGTGCAACATGAGCTGTGCCTGGTTTCAAACCACTCAGGACAGGGCCTTGCATCCTCCCTGGCAGGAGATTAAACTTTTTAGGGGTCTATGTCTAGCCCACTTCATGTCCGTGTGGGTCTCCCATGGCTGCCTTTCACAGCCAGTCAGTGTTGGAAAGGTTTCCCTGGGAATGCTGAAGTGAAGTTGCTCTGCATTTTTTCTGTGTCTCAGTCAAATTATCCACCCTTTCCCGACATGGTGCCTCATGTGGCATGTGGTGCCAGGGATCCAACCCCCATCCCTGTGCTTGCCTAAGCAGAAGCTTAGTCCATTGAGCTATCTCACTGGCCCTTTTCAGGTGTTTGGATTCCAGGTCTCAGAAAGGATAAATTTGCTTCTTATAACTACTCCACCATGTTGGTTCCCCCATACCATTATTTATCTTTTTATTTGTTTACAGGTATGCAGGTTAATTCTACATCATGAATATTATGAATAATCACTCAATAAATATGGGTATGTCTCTTTTGTGTGATAACTTCATTTCCTTCAAATATATATTTGAGTGGCAATGTTAGATTGTATGGCAGTTCTATTTTTAATTATCTGAGGAAATTTAAACTTGTTTCCCATAGTAAATGTACTAATTTACGTTTCCTTTAACATTACATATGTTCCTTCTTCTCCATATCTTTGCAGAAGTCATGATTTTTTAGTTTTTGCAATATCTATTTAAAATGAGATGAGATAGAATTCCACTTTTTTTCCCCCTTTTTTGCCCACATGGGTTAGAACTTTTGATCTTCCTGCCTTAAACTTGTGAACAGGTGTGGTTGTAGGTGAGTGCTACTACACCCAGTTAATATACTTTTGATTTGGATTTCTTTGATGGCTAAAAATATTGACTATTTTTACCTCTCTATTCACCATGTGTGTTTCTTCTTCTGAGAAGTGTTGAGATCACTTTCCCATTTTTGATTGCATTACTTTTTTTTGTTTTTGTTTTTGTTTTTTTATATTTATATTTACCTTCTTTTTGTCCTTTTCTTCATCCCAGTTTTTCCTCTCCATTGAAAATATTCTCTCTTTTTTTTAATTTATTTATTTTATTTATTTATTTTGTGTGTGTGTGGCCAGCTCAGCCCACCACGGGGCGGGGCTGGCTGGCATGTGGTGCTGGGGGATCGAACCGTGGTCCCTGTGCTTCACTGAGCTTGTTCTAAAGTAGGTGCTTTAGACCACTGAGCCATCTCACCAGCCCTGCATTACTTTTTATTGTTAAGTGTTTTGAGTTATTTATATATTCTGGACATTAATCTTATGTCAGATGAGTTGTTGACAAATATTTTTCTCTTAATTTTTAGGTTGTGTCCTGGTTTAGAGTTTTCTTAGGGAAACAATGCACTACAGAATATATTTTATAGTATTATTTTATAATGAGTCACCCAGAGAATCATATACAAAGAGTATATGATCACTCTTTCATAGGCAATCTGTTCACACTAAAGACCAAAGAGTCTAAATGAGGGCCTGGATCTAATATCCTGCATGAGTCCAGCTGAAGACCCAGAGCCCATAACAATACCTCCCATGAGTCCACCTGGAGGGTAGGAGCCAGTGACAATGTCTCTTGCAGGCCAGCTTCATGAATCTGTGCTGGACAGGCCCAAAGGTCAGTGGTGGAATCTAGACCGTCTGTGCCAGGGGGATGAAGGATCTGTGCTAGCAGGGGGAGGGATCTGAGCTAGAGTAAGAAAGCAACACTTGAGGTAAGCACCAGAGCTTCACCAAAAGTACCATAGCCATTCTCAGTGACAGTGAGGTTCCAAGCTCTTCCAGCAATGAGGAAAGCCGAGTTCCCATCAGGAAAGCCAACATGATGAGCTTCTCCAGAGGCTGAGCAATGTACCATCTTCCCCTTGGATTGAGGAAGCAATCTCAAAATGAGGACCAGAGCTCCCCAAAGTGAACCATAGTCATTCTCAGTGACAACAAAGGTCTCTACTCCTCTAGCAACAAGAACAGTGAATTTATCAGGAAAGCCAGCATGGCAAGGTCCTCAGCAGAACAACCCAAGAGAACTAGCAGCTTCCGACAGCTCCAACAGCTTCTCCAAACACCATTCCTAACAGCATTCCAACAACTTCTCAGTTCTCCCTCTTGTGCTGCTGGCAACAATCCTCAGGTGGGCCTCCCACATCCACCACCATGCTAGTTCAATTCACCTGGGTGTAACAAATTGACCAAGTTAGAAATTGACTAAGTTGACCAAGTTGACCAGTTAGAAATCCACTATAGGTTATCGCTTTACTCCGTGTTATGATTAATAGAATTTGTAAACTTGAGAAGTTTAGATGGTTAACTAAATGACTCAGCAGGGGCCAGGGTCCTCACTTTGTAAACATCCTGAGCTTGTGGAAGAGGAGGCACAGAGATGCTGTGGGCTGATAGCCAGCTCAACAAAATAAGGGAGGAAAAGAGGATTGCTTCCCCTGCTTTTGCTCTTGTAGCTTTTGTTATCTCCTGTTGCCTTGAAGTGTTGTCCCTGTTCCTCGCCACCTTGTCTTGTAGCCAGCTGACTATGGACTTAAATCTCCACAAATTGTGAGCTAAGTAAACCTTTCCATCTTTAATTTTGGGTGTTGGGTGTTTTGTATTGGTGTGAAAGAAGAGTAACCATGACAATGTTAATTTTTTTTTTTTCTGGCCAGGCATAAGAAATTTGTTTTTTAAATGAAAAAATTGAGTGGCCTGAGGTGACCTGTGAAAATGGTTTGCTACTCTCTCGATCCAGAAAACCCCACAAAATCATGCAAATCAAGAGGCTCAAATCTTTGTGTTCACTTTAAGAACACATATGAAACTGCCCAGGTCATCAAGGGTGTGCATATCAGAAAGACCACCAAGTATCTGAAGGATGTCACATTAAAGAAGCAATGTGTACCTTTCCGGCGTTACAATGGTAGAGCTGGTAGGTGAGCCCAGGCCAAACAGTGGGGCTGCACACAGGTTGGTGGCCCAAAAAGAGTGCTGAATTTTTGCTGCACATGCTTAAAAATGCAGAGTAATGCTGAACTGGAGGGTTTAGATGTAGATTCTCTGGTTATTGAACATATCCAGGTGAACAAGGCACCCAAGATGCACCGCTGTACTTACAGAGCTCATGGCCAGATTAACCCATCCACGAGCTCCCCCTGCCATACTGAGATGATCCTTACTGAGAAGGAGCAAATTGTTCCCAAAGCAGAGGA
>NW_004524950.1:369026-377952 GCF_000260255.1 Octodon degus | reverse complement strand
ATGTTCTCTTAAACTATCATCGGTAGTTTCAAAACTCAGAGCACCAATAAACAGCTTCCTCAATTGCTCTGGCTCCTTTGGATCATGGCCCTCCTCCCCCCGGCGGCGACGGCGACGGCTGGAGTTGGGCTGGGGGTGACCGGGTGGCGGTTTTACCTCCATTTTGAGACCGGACTCGCCTCTTCCAACTCTCCCATTTTTTTTCTTTGGGAATTTATTTATTCATTTATTTATATGGTGCAGGGCCTCACTACGGGGATTGAACCCAAGTCCTTGTGCTTGCCTAAACAGGTGCTTAGACCACTGAGCTATCTTGCCCACCTCAGCCTACTGATTTTTAACAATAATACTAAAAACATACACTGGGAAAAGGACACCTATTCAACAAGTGAAGCTGTGGAAGCTGGAAAACTAGATGTCGGTTATTGAAACTAAAATCTTAATTCTCACCTTGTAGAACAATCAACTCAGAATGAATAAAGGCTTTAGTGTAAGACCTGAAACTTTGAGGAAGAAAACATTTAAAATAGGGCTGGGAAGGTAGTTCAGCCAGGCCTCTCAAGCACTGGGATTACAGATGTGCACTACCACACCTCTCAGTCTCAGCATGCCATGGGGTTGGGACTGGGCCATGTGGTTTGATTCCAGGCATCACATGCCATGCCGGCTCACCCCTGAGTGTGCTGAGCTGGCCACAGAATCTGGGCGTGGTTGCGCATTCCTGTAATCCCAGTGTGTTGAAGGCTGAAAATAGGAGGATCACTACAAATTTGAGCTGTGTAGTGAGCACCTGTAACAAATACATAAAACAACAACAACAACAACAAAATAAAATAGTAGGCTGAAGATGTGTACAATTCTATCTGGGTCTTCTCTTGGTCTTATTGGTCTATTTGTATACTAATGACATATTGTCTTTTTTAAAGTACTGTTTTCTATTATATTCTGTTTTAAAATCAGGTATTGTAATGCCTTCAGCATTCCCTCCCCCCCAAGATTGCTTTGGCTAATTGTGCTCTTTTATGCTTTCATAAGAATTTTAAGACTCTGCTGACTGTGGTGGCACAAGTCTGTAATCCCAGGACTTGGGAGGGGAGGCTGAGGCAGGAGAATTGTTGTGAGTTTGAGACCATCTTGGGCTATAAAGTGAGCTCAAGGTCAGTCTGAACTGCATAGTGAGACTGTCTCAAAAAGACCAAAAAAAAAAAAAAAAAAAAAGTTTATTCTAATTCTGTGAAGAATGCACTAAGATTTTTTTGATTGGTTGAATCTGTAGATTGCTTTAGGTAGTATGGCCATTTTAACAATGCTAATTCTCACAATCCAGGAATATGGGACATCTTTTTATCGACTAGTGTTTTTTTTTTTTTTTTTTCAATTTTTCATCAGTGTTCTACAATTTTCATTCTAGAGGTCTTTCACATTTGTTTGTTTTTGTTTTTTGATATTGTTTTAGAGTAATACTTTATTTCCAAGTTACTAACATACCACACACACAAAGATATTATCATTTCAAACGAACATTAAGAAAGTAAGAAATTGCTGCTAAATTGCCCACATGACTGATAAGACTAACGCTTTTAAAAATTCATAAAAGTAATAAGTGAAGAAACCTCAAATTTTTTACTAAGCTGAGAAAATGGAAATAATATGTCTCTGATAATCACAAAGAACATACAGAAATTCATTAATGTTTTCATTACTAAAAAATTGATCAAGGTCTCAACATGATTGCTTTGGCAATGGAATTTTACTGGTCATGCACTGGCATAAAAAAGCAAAAACGAAGTTCAATTCAGCTCTGTCTCTATTATCTCTTCCAGTGATTATTTACAACCTTTAATTATTCCAAATAGCAAATAGTTTCACCAGATTTTCAGCACTGAATTTCAATGGATATTTATCCTTTCTAAGTGTCCTACAGCTTATTTGTGTGTGTAAGTTTCTACTGTGAATGTGGTTACTTTTCTGATTTCTTTCTGAGTTTATTAGTTTTTTTTTGTTTTTGTTTTTGTTTTTGTTTTTGTTTTGGCGAAACCAGGGATTGTACTCAGGCCTTTGCATTTACCAGGGAAGTGCTTATTCCACTGAACCATCTCCCTGGCCCCAAGTTTGTTATCCATGTATAGAAAAGTTATGATTTTTGTATATTCATTTTGTGTTGTGCTTTTTTTTCTGAGTTTATCAGCTTTAAAAGTCTTGTGGTGGGGTCTTTAGGATTTTCTATGAACAGAATCATATAAGTAAAAGGGGTAATTTGACTTACACATTTCTTATTTCTATGTTACTTATTTATTTTTATTTTTATTTATTTTTGTATTTTTAGGGAAGGATCTACAGGGTGTTCAGGGTCTCACGAGTTCAGATTCATAGTGATCCGCCTGTGTACAGCCTCTCAAGAGCTGGGATTATAGGCATGTGCCACCACGCCCCATCTCAATTGCCTCTCAGCATGCCGGGGAGCAGGGCTGGCATGGCAGGCCAGGGGATCAAACCCCAGCCCCTGCACCTGCTTGCAGGTACTTTATACTTATTTCTTTAGAAATACTCTATATCTCATTCTCTTGCCTAATCACTCTTGCTAATGATTCCAGAACTATATTAAATAAGAGTGGTGAGAGTGGACAGCCTTGTGTTGTTCTTGACCTTAGGAGAAATGCTTTCAGTTGCTCTCCACATAGGATGATGTTGGCTATGCACTTGTTATACATTATAATCTTCATTATGTTGAGGTGTACTCTTTGTATGCCTAATTACTTGTACCTGATGAATTTTATTAAAAGCTATTTCTGCATTTTTATTTTTGTTTCTATTTATGTGCTTTTGCATTTATTGACTATGTCGAGTCATTGCATTCCCTGAAATAACTTTAGCATAGTATGATTTCTTAAATTTGCTTTGAATTCAGTTTGCAAATACTGTTTTATTGATGGGCAGGGGAGGTAGCTCAATGGCTTAAGCACCTGCCTAGCAAGCACAAGATCCTGAGTTCAATTCCCAATACAAAAATGAAATTAAAATAAAAAAATTTTATTGAGGAGATCTCCATCAATGTTTATAAGGGATGGTGGTTTACAGTTTTGGTTTTTGTTTTATCTGTATCAGATTTTGGTAGCAGAGCAATACTGGCCCCACAGAGTTATGTTTGGAAGGTTTCCTTTTCTTTCTATTTTGTGGAATAGTTTGTGGCACCTTGGTGATCATTTTTCTTCCTGGCAAAGTTCAGCAGTGAATACAGGACATCTACTTCTGGGCTTCAATGCGAGGCTTTTTAGTATTGCTTCAATCTCATTACTTGCTACTTACCTATTTAGATTTTTAGGTCCTCTTGGCTTTCTTTCCAATTAAAAAATTATTTATTCATTTGTTTATTTGTTTATTTGGTACAGAGTCTCACTATGCAGCTCAGACTCATAGTGATCCTCCTGTTTTCAGCTTTCCCAGAGCTGGGATTATAGGTGTGCGCCACCACGCCTGGTTTGACCTTTTTTTATAGGTCAAAAATTTGTCCATTTATTTTTATATTTTCTAATTTATTGGCATATAGCTTTTCAAAATATGTCCTAATTATCCTTTGAATTTCCGAGATATCTTTTGTAATATCCTCAGTGAAGATGTCTTTTTTTTTTTTTTTTTTTTGGTACCAGGAATTGAACTTGGGACCTTGCCCTTGCCAGGTAGGCACTTATGTCACTGAGCTATCTCCTCAGCCTGAAGACATTTTTAGAAGGTAATTTTTGTTTTTAGAAATTTAAGAAAAAATAAAGGGAAGCAGAGCAATCCTCACATTGTCCTGTAGCATATGAATACCATCTAAGAAAAAGAAACTTGGCATAGTTAAAGGACAGGGGTGTGAAGTCTGAGGTGTTTTAATTCACATTCTCTGGATGTGCTACAGGGGTTTCCTGCTGTGTTAGCATAGGCTGTCTAGTTTACTTCCCCCTGCCCTGAGCATAGGCTGGACAGAGAAGGAAGATATGTAGCCAGTTTCTAAGCCATAGGTAAAACACTGCCTCTTCCAGCACTGACTCACAGGATGACTGGGCCAGCTCACTTCCCCATCCAATGCATCTTTTCCTTTGTTTATGGTGGCTGCTCATAATTCTCATTTAGGCAAAGCACAGAACCATTCTTCCTTCCACTATTGTTAGCACTGGCAATACCCATGGGAGAGTCTATTAAGGATAAACAGAAATGTTCTCCATTTTGGGCTAGCCAAATCACATCCTCATGTGGCTTCACTTTACTACCTTTGTCCAGGTGGCTAGAGCACCAGAGCTAGTTGTCAGAGGGCTTATTATATCATCTCCCCAAAATTCATTCTTGAATTCAATGCACAGCATCATTATTCTTCATCTACCGATAGAGAGCTCTTTTACTTACACTATGTGCTGTTTAAAAAGCACATTTTGGCTGGGGAGATAGCTCAGCAATTTAAGCACCTGCCTGGCAAGCGTAAGGCCCCAGGTCAATCCCCTGTACTGCATGCTGTGCAGGCCTTGTGCAAGTTGGCCGATTGACAACAGTCTTTAAGCAGTCTCACGGACCTATAAAACTATTATCTTAAATATCTTGTTCTCAGCATTTCCTTAAATCATAGTAGTAGATCTTCACTTTTGAGAACTAATTGGAAAGATGAATATATGAAAGTTAAACATGAGTGCCTTTTACAAAAATTCTGATTTATCATTTTAATTTATATTTTCAACATATTTGATTGGCTATCTCTACTGTTTGGATGATATTCTATGCAACGTAGACCTTGCTTAACTTCCCAGGCCTCAGACTTTTGTCCACACTCAGTATCTTGATGATTGCGTACACAGGGAGACTTTAGAAACCATTTGTTCAGTGATTTCAGGATATTTGTATATCTGGTGGAGATTGTTCTTCTCCTACATCTTAGATCTAGATTGTGTAGCCTGTGACATCTCCCTTTAGATTTCTAGTAGATATCTCAAACATATTACAGCATTATATGTCCAACATATGATGCCTGGTCTCCTCCTAGACATTTTGCGAAGTTTCCTCACTTTGGTTCATAGCATCTTAGATCCCTGAGCACCTCAGACTTCACACCCCTGTCCTTTAACTATGCTGTTTCTTTTTCTTAGATGGCATTCACATATTACAGGACAATGTGAGGATTACTCCTGTTTTCCTTTAATTTTTTCTTAAATTTCTTTTAAAAAATTACCTTTTAAAAATGTCTTTGGGCTGAGGAGATAGCTCAGTGACATAAGCGCCTACCTGGCAAGGCCAAGGTCCCAAGTTCAATCCCTGGTGGTCTATAGTTTTAGTTTTCATTATGTCTGCATCAGATTTTGGTAGCAGGGCAACACTGGCCCCCCAGAGTGATCCTTTTAAAAATAGTCAGATGCCTGGCAAACACAAGGTCTTGAGTTTGATTCTCGGCACACACCACACACACACACAGACACACACAGACACACACACACACACACACACACACACACAGAAAAATAGAGTCCAAAATCATGTCACTTCTCTGCTCAGAGTTCCCTAATTGTTTCCTAATCACGGAGCACAAGCTGAAGCTTGAGGTGCTGTGGTCCCTGGGGCCTTTCCCACTCCTTTTCTCCTTCTTTCCCCTCTGCTTGTTCTACCTCTGATGCATTGGTCTGCTTGTTCACCTGGAACTTGTCAAACCTTCTTCTCTCAGGGCCTTTGACTTGCTACTCCCTGTTTTAGCATGGGCTTCTTGTATAGATGTCTGTGTAGCTCTTTCAGGTTTTGTTCAGTTGTCATCTTCCCAGTAGTTCTTCCTTTAACTGCTCCACCCTGCCTTCCTTTTACCTGCCTCCTGGTATTCCTTATCACTGTTCTCTGCTTTTTGTCTGTGAAACCCTTGTCACATTTGTTACTGGGTTAGTCAGCTTTGGCAGCATCGACAGCGTGGGGGGACTTCTCTGTTGTGGTGGAGTGTCTTGCACATTAAAGATGTTTAGCAGGATCTCTCCCCTCTACCCACCAAATATGCTTCCCAACTTGTAGCTGTAAGGTTCCTTCCTCTGGCGCAAAAGAGAAGCAGGAGAGAAGTAAAGGAATCCTTTATGTTTGGCCCAGGAGGCTGCGGAAGAGAAGCAAGAACCCTCAGGGAGGGAGCAGGGAGACCAAGAATTCACTGGGCTGGGTTGGGGGTGGAGTTTGTATGGGCAGTAAAGTGTCCTACCAGGCGCTGATTGGGGAAGGCTTGGCTTGCATGGAAAAAGAAAAGGAGAAGTTTGAGGTTAACAAGGGGGAAGAAGATGGAAGTCAGTCTAAGAGCAGCTCTCCTTGGTCTAGGATCCCTACATCAAGCTGACATGCAGACTTTTGTGTGGGGGCAGACCCATCAGTGGCAGCCAAAACTGCCTCCAGACTGACAAATGGCTCCAGGAGGGCAACACTGGTCGAGAATCTCTGATCTAACACAATGCATATCTTCCTTATTTAGTGTTTTTCCTTTCCCCCATCACTAGCGTATAATCTTCACGAAAACTGAATATTTTCATCTCAATTTTCCATTGATGCAATAAAGCACCCTGAGTGGTGTCCTGTACACAGTAGGTGCCCAGCAAATACGTTGTGAGTGGATGAAATGGCTCCTGCCTTCCTCCTCTGTGCTCATTAGGCGCTGGGCACATGGGCCTTCTATCTCTCACGCATCCCGAGCTCCTTCTCATGACTTCGGCTTTTTCTCTCAGATCCTGTTCCTAGAAAGCTGTGTTTGTGGGTCTCTGTTTACTTGTCGCTTTGGTCTCTGCTCGAGTGTCACTTGCTCAGAAAGGCCCCTGCCCAGCCAGTCTTACGTCACCTGCCCTGTGTGTCTGTGTCGCTCAACGCTATCTTGTTTCTCTGTTAGCTTCTGAATTACACGTGGCTTCAAAATTACATGGCTGGTTTTCATTCCTCCCCTTTAAATGGATGCTCTCTAACATCTTTGTTTGTTACAATATCTCTGCAGTCTGAGATGGTTCCAGGCCCTTGTTTTGTGAAACAAAAAAGCCCATCTCCTAGCTGAGTTTAGGACAGAAGAGATTCTCAAGGGTCAGGGATTAGAGGTGTATCTGTGAAGGTGGAGGAGCAAAGAAGAGAGTGCACTCTCACTATGTGACTCAGTGAGATGAATCACAGAGTATGGCCCCCAGAATCCCTGAGGAGATTGCAGCAAAGGCCTTGGAACACTCTCAGGAACAACCACGAAATCCCACATGACTGGGCCGAGCTTCTTTCTGAAGACTTAACACTGAACCGCGATGCTAAGGTGTCAGCTACTGGCTCAGGGACCGACTGCTGCTGCCAGTCCAGAAAGCCAGCACTGGAAGGAGGTCAGCGCAATCAGGACCTGCCTCAGAGAAACTAGATGCCGCCCTTTGAGGGTGGCCCCAGGGAAAACCACAGGGGCTGAGGCTTGTCCTCCTGCTTGTTTAACCTTCCAGCTCTGTCTCATGCAGGTCATACCTGTGTGTCAGGCAGACTAACACTGACACCCCGGCTGCTGGAAGTCTTGGGGGGGGGGTTCACCTTTCAGGTTCAGCAGCCAGAAACACGTTGGAAGGAGGCTAGGAAGGATGTGGAGGGACAATCTGCTATATGGGTATGGTGCTAAGTCAGGATGGAGGGGACAAGCTGGTAGAAAAAAGACAAAAGAATCTTCAAGTTTATATCTGCTAGGCAATAAGGTTACAGTTAAAGCAGACCAAAGAGTCAAGAATGTCTCTCCTACATGGCGTTGATTGGAGTGTGCATACAACTTTAGGAATAGTTACTTTTCCTCAGAGATGGTGTACCTTCAATTAGCAGCCAGGAATAACATTATTGTTTCTAATGCATCAGTCTCAGACAAATTGAATTCGATAAACCATGATTTGAAAGCTTGTGGAGGGTATGACTGTACACACCTTGTAGTTCTACCGGGTAAGTGCGAGGCTGCTGAGCCCAGGTGATGTTTTCCATTGTTACTTATGAGTGTTTCTTTCTAACATAGGGCTGTGGGTTGCAGACTGAAGGCAAGGACTGTACAGAGTCTTTGGGGATTTTTGCATTGGCAAAGAAAGAAGTTGGTTACCTAATATCGTTTTTATTGTATAAAATCACTAAAGCTTTATTTTATGAAACTATGTAGCGTCTTAAAACAACATATGCTATATACTGGGCCATATAATGTGGATATATATCATCCACAAATTCTTAATCTTGTATCTGTGTGTTTTTCTTTTTTCTTTTTTTTTTTTTTTTTTTCCGGGGATTGAACTCAGGCTTTTGTGCTTGACAGGGAATCTGTGTGTTTTTCAACATTAAAATGCTCATTGCATTTCTAGATGTTAGTCTGTCTGTTTTACATATTCAAATCCTACTTTAAATATAATCAATATAAAATGGTATTTGGAGAGCCTCTGTTCATCTAAAAATACAGAGATTTTTTAAAACACGAAGTTTTAAAATATTATTTTAAGAATGTGATTTTGTCAGATTTAGGAAACTTAGAATTCAAACTTTAAAATTATCTTTTAAAGGTATGTTACAGTTAGAAATAGCTTATAGATTTCTTCCATTTTTTTCCTCCACAATTTTTTTGTGAAGGACTCTTTATTGCATACCTACTGTATACTAGGGCTTGAACATCCTCTTATTTAATCTTCATACCTTTTTTATGAGGCATAGAGAGTATTATGCTGAGACTCAGAGAAATTGCTTGTTCAAGTACACCTGGCTAGGAAAAGACAAAACTGAGATCAAAACTAGGCTTTGAACTCATGTGTTCCCAACTTCAAAGCTTGTACCATCTGCACTAGTTATTTATTCTCTCAAGCAGTCATTCAGTCACTCAGTCACTCAGTCACTCAGTCACTTAGTCACTCAGTCACTCGGTCACTCACTGACTCACTCAGTGCTACCTAAGTACTTACTAAGGGCCAGACAC
>NW_004524950.1:366265-368601 GCF_000260255.1 Octodon degus | reverse complement strand
TATACTTGCCAGGCAGGCACTTAGGTCACTTAGCTAGCTCCCTGGCATTTCGGCACACTTTTATAAGAGAACATAAAGACAATTGAAAGAAAAAAAGGTAGAAAATAAAAAGGTAGGTGAGAGAAAAGGGCCACATCCCCCTTTGCACAAAACTGAGAAATTCTATTCCCTTCAGATTTGTTACTTTTGCAGGGTTTACAGCTGAGGAATAACTTCCTGCAAACACAGATAAGAATGTAAAGATTGATAAAAATTTTTATGCAAGAGATGAGCATTTTATAAATATTTACATGTAAAAGAATATTAAAATTGAGTACTAGGTATAGGTTTTATGTGTTTGCTTAATGACTTCAATATTAATGAAGGACAGAAATTAATTTGACTGAAACTGAAGAAATCCCTGGTGGGGAAGATAAGGCTTATCTGTGTTTTACATGGGGTAGAAGGCATAATAAAAATTGAGTAGCTCATGTTGGAAGGACCAGGTATTTAACACATAGTTTAATAGTATTCCCAGTGTTAGCAGCTTATGCTTTTCAGTCAGTGCTGCCAAATTCCTCAGTAAATGTGTTCGCTTCATTGGCCCTGAGCTGCAAATGGCAGGGCACCCTGCACAAGGCCCTGGGGCCACCCACTCAAACCTATGACCTAGGGGCAGGTCTATGAATGGGTGAGGGATCTTCCTCACTCTTCAGGATGTTCAAGGTCTCACTACTAGATCGGACTCATAGTGATTCACCTGTTTACAGCCTCCCAAGAGCTGGGATTATAGGCACATGCCATCACGCCCAGTCTCAATTGTGGTCCCAGCAAGCCCTGGGGGTGGGGCCAGCACGGCAGGCCCGGGGATCAAATCCCGGGGCCCTGCACCTGCTTGCAGGCACTTTAATCCACTGAACTATTTGGCCAGCTTTCTCACTCTTATGTATAACATGTGCTGCATTTTCTCCCGTTGATGGGCCTTTCATTTCCTCACCTATGATGACAGAGACTTTGTTGTGCTTTGGGCTTTTGCAAGGGGAACAATATAATACAGGACATATTTTATAAGATTATGTTATAATCACTCAAAGAATCGTATACAAAGGGTGCAGGAAATCTGTCTACACACTAAAAACTGAAGAATCCAGCTGAAGTCCTGGATCCTAATAACCTGCATAAGTCCAGCTGAAAACCTAGAGCTCATAACAATGCCTTCCACAAGTACACCTGGAGGTTAGGAGCCCACAGCAATGTCTTTTTTTTTTTTTTTTGAGGTACTAGGGATTGAACTCAGGATCCTGTGCTTGTCAGGCAAGTACTTATTCTACTGAGCTATCTCCCCAGCCTGACAATAATGTCTTATACAGGTCTGCTTCATGGATCTACACTTGAAAGGCCCAAAGATCAGTGATGGAAGCTAAGAAGTCTATGCCAATGGGATGAATGATCTGTGCTAATAGGCTGAGAGATCTGAACTGGAGCCAGTAAGCAATGTTCAAAGTAAGCACCAGAGTTCCCTGCAAAAGTATCACAGTCATCCTCAGCGACAGTGAGGTCTGGAGCTCTTCCAGCAATGAGGAAAGCCGAGTTCTCCTCAGAAAAGCCAATGTGACAAACTTCTCCACAAAGCTGAGCAGTGAACCATCTTCCCCTCTGGAGCCAGGAAGTGATGCTCAAGATGAGGACCAGAGCTCCCCCATCATGCATCGTAGCAATCCTCAGTGATGATGATGAGGTCCTGCGCTCCTCCAACAAGAACAGGCAAGTGCATCAGGAAAACCAGCATGACAAGGTCCTCCAGCAGAATAGCTGAAAAGAGAGAGCCAGCTGCTTCTAATAGTATATTCTCCAAACAGCTTCCCTAACAGCCTACTGATAGCTTCTCAGTTCTGCCTCATACTGCTGGCAACAACCCTCAGGTGGGCCTCCCACACCCAGCACCATGCTAGTTCAACTCAGCTGGATGTAACAAGTTGACCACCAGTTAGCAATTCACTACAGACATATAAATAGGGAACATTTTACTTTCAACTTTACCATTAGAAAAATAATAGCCAAAGAGCAATAACGAATGGCCAGTGTCCAGCCTCTCTCAGGGGAGGTAGTATGGAGTGGCAGGTCCTGGGGTACCTGGAACAACAATGACTTGTCTAATGGGCTAATTGTTACTCAGCTCCTGCTTATGGTTGCCACAAAAGAAGGTCCTACAGTGTCAAATATTTCAAGTATTCAAATATTTCTTTAAAGAGAAGCTGGAATTCTGAATTTTTCTGTGAAATATTCTGATTTTAAGTAGTAACCCATTTGGGAGCAAGAGAGAGGGGAGGCAAAGGGAAAGAAGGGAAAAGCAAAAA
>NW_004524950.1:351890-365670 GCF_000260255.1 Octodon degus | reverse complement strand
AGGGGTAAAATAAGGAAAGCTCAAGAGACGCTGGGGCTGTTGGTTCTCCTAGAATGTGGAGGAAAAAAACCAAATCTCTCTAGACCAAATAAAGTCCATGGGTAGTCAGTCTGGACCTCTGTTGCCTAGGATAGCAAAGTAGAATAAGGCCCATAAGCTGTATTTTCAAAAGAGGGAGAAGGTATTTAATTAAGAATAAATACATACATATCTCTATCTTTCTGTCCATCCATGGGTCCAGCTGAAACCAACCAAATGGATTGCCACTGAAAATCATATATATATATCAGCACAATGTGCTTGCATCTGCTCTGCCCACAGCCCGTGCCCAATGGCTGCAACCTGGTTAGCAACAGCTGTGATCCAGAGTTTCCAGGGCTAGTGCTGGCTTTCAGCTGCCCACACTCAACATTGTTCAGCCAAGAAACACGTGCAGCAGAGAGCATTTCCTCTGAGAGCGGGAGGTAGAAAGCAGAGACTGCAAAGAAGAGTCTGAATTCTCTGAAAGTATGTAGACAATTGTAGGAAATATTGAATGTTTATTTGGAATTGTCTTGAGCCTACTGATGTTTTGTAGCTGCAAGAGTTAATATTTATTTTCAAGTTTTGCTGAAAACAAACAGAAAAACAGATTTTATATTCCTAAAATATGACTATAGGAAGGCATGTTCACCACCTTGGGGTCCAAATCTTCTCATACAAAGTTGGGAAAATGCTGACTCAGGGTCCCAAACCTGGTAGTGGCTGAGAGGTGCAGCATGACCTTGTTCAGATGGATTTGAGGGGGCCACCACAGAGGTATAGGGAAGAAGACACAGGACCTCCAAGATGCAATTTCTAGCTCAACAAAGAGTTGTATAATAGAAAAGCAACCACTAAAGTATAAGACAACAGAAGTTATTTCAGTATTCTGCCTTTGCTTCTGAAATTACACAATGAAATGTTCACATTGTTGAAAATCAGTGCCAAGTCGTGCAGCAAAAGCCACTGAAATTGGAGAAAAGGGAGTCCTTTATCAGAAGCCTATTAGATTGTATAGGTTGTATGTGAGCCATTTCACATGAGCGCACATTAAAAAAACTACAATTTGCAAAATATAGAAAAGGAAATTAGCAATAACCTTTACAAAAACTGTCATATACTGCTATTTATTTAGATTTATTCATCAGTTCTGAAGCATCACTGTTTCATAACAATTCTCTTTGAAGTTAGACAGTGAACTCTGCAGTGAGGGTATGCCCGTAGGCTCGTGTGGAGCAAGTAAAAACAAGGTTGATTTTATCTTGTTTCAGCGGCATGTTGTTCCAGCCAGAGAACTGGCTGGTCATATTTACAGCTGCAAAGAGATATCATTAAGATCCAAAGACTTACCATTTCCTTGTTTGAATAATTAGAATCTTCTTTCTAGATCTTGTTTTGTTTGGAGCCGAAATGAAACAGATAGTTCATCTTTGGTACCTGTTTGTGGAAATTCCTAGGACTCCCAAACAAAGTGAGATGGAGGCAGCGGCTCTAATACGTGAACATCACACTCACAGACTACAGAGGCCAACCTCTTTTCCTTGCAGGCTCTTAAGATGCTCCTAGAAACGGAGGATCAAGGGTAGCTGTGAAGAGAGCTTCCACAAAGATTATGGGTAGATGGCATGTGGGCCACTTAAATAGGCCACTTAAATGGGAGCTTGGTGAATAGTTCAGAGTCAGACTGACATGAAATGTGTGACAGCACCTAGCAATTAATTTATAGTTAAAGACTGAATCCACAGCTATATGTAGGATTGCCCTACCGATTAGAACCAGGAAGGTGGTGCGTGGAAAGACACGTGTAACTTCTTGATACTCGTTTTTGAGATTGCTGATGAAGGAATAGGAGTCCATAGAACAAAATAATAAAACCCTGTTTTAGGTTTCAGGCCAGACTTTCTGCTAGGACACATCTCTGAGGGATAGTTTGGGCATTTGTCTCAGAAGTAAGTTCTAGTGTTGTTGTGTATAAACTTAAAACAAAATATATTTATTATCTTATAAATTTTGAGGGGAGGTGCTTTTGACTCGTGGTCTCTCATGAGGTTTCAAAGTGTCAGCCAGGGCTCCATGTTCTGAATCCTTGATTGGGATTCTCAGGCCTACTTCCACGAAGTTGTATCATTGGCTTAAGAGGACTCCTTCACATGGCTTATTGACTCAAGGCCTCAATTCTTTGTGTCTTAACTTAGGCCTACCTGTGAAACCACTTAATATCTTTAGGACAAGATGACTAGCTCCCTCACAGCAATAAGTCCAAGAAATAAAGGAGAACTACAATAGATGTGGCTTTCTGAGTTGTGTTTCTAAGACTTACAGAGTCTGATACCACCAAGTGGCTTCATGTTTCATGCCCCTAAGAATCTCTCTGTTGAGGATGTCCTGTCCTTCCCAGGGGTGGCCTATGTGGTTTTACATGAGAAGCAAACAAGTCTGCATTGGAAGATGTGGAATGTCGGTAATGGCTCTGGCATCAAAACAGGCAGATGCCTCTTAAATAAATGACGGTTATTCATTGTCAGATCTTGAGGTAAACAATAATTGTTTAAATGCTAGGATAGAGGATTTAGCAAGTATTTAGCCCAAACTGTCCATTTTACAGATAGCAGTTGGGGGGCATGAGAAATGAAATTCTGTGGAAAGGCTTTGAAGTACATGTACTTAAAAGAGTCACCATCTCTAATTAAATTCACTTGGTGGATAGATTACTACAGTAGAGGATAATTTTCTAAATTCATTGTGCACAAAGATAAGATAATAGGCTGGCAGTGAGGAAAGTAGAAATCTGGTGTTTAGCAATCTTTGAGTAATGTGAATCTGAATACAGAAAAAAAAAAACCCAAGATCATAAACATAATTCTTCCACACATTAGTGGGATTATGTGTTGTTGGAAGCAAGTTTCTTCATCTGAACCTTAAAGCGTTTATAAAAGTAATTGAAAATCTTGGGTAACTTGCTTAATCTTGCTGAGACCCATTTTCTCTGTAAAATGAACCTGACCTTGGCAATCATGTAGGATTATAATGATGATCAAAAATAAGCTATCCTAGGTGGGTGTACAATAAATGGTGACTGATTTTATCATCATCATCGTTATATTTTTATCTTCAAGGCATTAAATCCATGGCCAATATGCAGTTATTCTTGTATAGGAGAATTTTCTTCGCCTTGATTTTCAAGAGTACCTTGGGTTATCTGAAGGTTGGGGGGGGGGACATTGTAGGGTTCTTCAGGCCTTTGCATCCTTGTGAGGTAGTGTTTCTCCTGAGAGCACTTGTATCAGATTGATCTCTTGACTTGTTTCTACAAATGCAGAATCATGCATTCTATTACAGATATACTGGGTTAGTACATGGGGTGGAACCCTGTAATCTGTATTTTAACAAGCTATTCAAAGGATTCTTATCTGCACTAAAGCTTGAGAACAGTCACTACATAAGATGTTTTGGGTCCTCACGAGGTTTACAGAGGACAAGGCAAACAAACCGATCATATCCAGAAGTTTCTGAAGTTTAGAAACCCTATGTCCTCATAAACCAAGTATTTTGTATAAGGTAATCTTCATGGTTATATTGTTGTTCATATACTTATTTTTAAATTGTTTACAAATACCATTATGCAAACAAATCAGGTACACTATAAAATCAAAACAGAAATCTAGAAAGAGATAAGATTTTAAAGTAGAAATTCTGGTATTTTCTTCTTAGTTCCCAGTGGATCGTCCAGGGTACCCCTTAAAATTCATGTTCTGTTCCCCAAAGGCCATTGGTGTACACCAGAGGTGGTCACAAGGTCATTATGCTTGTGCTTGTTCAGTCACTTGCTAAGCAAATGTTGATAAAGTTGTTTCCATTGTTGGCTTGTTCTAGGTGCCAAGGCTCACCCTGAGGGATCTCTCCTTCTGTTACACCGATGTGTTAACAACATCACCATCCTACCGTGTAAGCTCTTTGTTATTGCCAGGTTGTGCGGGTAGAGGGCTCAGGTCTTCACTTCCAGTCAGTGGGAACAATGCTGCGTCTAGTTCCAGACATTGTTCAAGGGCAGACATGTAATTTAGAATATTTGGGTTTGAAGGAAAGTCTAAGGTTTTATCGTTAAGTCACAAAGAATGTAAATAAAAAGAACAAGTGGTCCTGACTGAATTAAACAGAGAACCATCTTTGGGAAGGGAACGTGGCACAAGGGAAAGAAGTGAGAGAACACTGGGTTTGTTTTGGGAGGTCTACGTGTGTGTCCTGGCTTCACTCCTTATTGGCCAGGAGACCATCTGTAAATGTTTCCCTGCACTGAGCTGCTATTGGCACGATCAGAATAAGGATGATAAGGTATTTTTGCTATCATAATCAAGTGCTTATCTTTGAAAATGATCTTTCTGTAGTCAGGTTCAATCGTCAATCATTGTAGATTTATTGAGTGCATGATGAATATTTTTTTATTTTTTATTTTTTAAATCATTGTTTATTCTTTTCAATCCAGAAACCAAGGCACATCATATGGTATTCATTGAGCTACTAGAGATTATCATTACTATATCAATAATGTATCAGTCAAATTATTTACAGTAAACACCCATATCCACAATCTCATATTCATATTCCTTTTCAGTTTAGAAGTATACCATTTTAGTGTCAAGTTCTTTGATGCTTTTATTTTATTTTTTAAAATTAATTTGTTGAGAAAGAAATAACAATGAGACAGTTTCAAAACAAGTTATTAGGACAGTTACGATAATTAATACATTGTATATTGTTGTCTTTGTACTAGTTATTCATAATATAAGATGCAGACATGATATGATGGATATTTTAAATCATCACCAGGTAAGAGGAATTTCACTTTTTCTGATTTCCCTGGGACATACAAGATTTTATTCTCTGGGATTTAACAATTGCCCACCAATCTTTCACTTCTCCACTCCCACAGAAGCTATGTGATGGGACTTTCGCCTGCTTTTGACTTTTTTGGCATTTAATTTCCTTAAACTTTCATTCCCTCATCTATAAACTAAAGATAATAATATTCATCCCTAAAATTGTTGTTAGCATTAAAAGAGATACTTTGTATAAAATGTTTGGTATAGTTTAAACAAAGAAAATGAGTAAATTACTCTTACTCGACCTTCCCAATACAAAAAAAAAAAAAAAAAAAAAAAAGGCTTCAACATTTTGGGCTGTGAATATAGCTCAGCTGTACAAACACCTGTCTGGCAAGCACAAGGTTCAAAGTTCAATTCCCAAAAAAAAAAAAAAAAAAAAAAAAAAAAAAAAAAAAAAAAGCTTCAACTTAAATGATAAATAAGGTGAGTTTTTTTTTTTTAACATTTTAGCAAATACAGACTCCAACTTGTAAAACTAGTTAGAATTGCACTTGTTGAGTCCAAAGAATCAAATTATTTGACCTTTCATCTTTGATATGATGAACTTTCTAATATTGGTCAGAAAGAATGAAATTAAAGATTAAAAGCTCATCAGGGCCAGTTGTGTGTGGTGACACACACCTGTAATGCCATCACACAGGAGGCTGGGACAGGAGGAGTGCTATGAGTTTGAGGCAAACCTGGGCTATATCGTGAGATCAAGGCCAGCTTGAACTATACAGTGAGATCCTGTCTCTTAAAAAAAAAAAAAATTCAGTTAGTGAATGAGTAGTGACTTGCTTGGTAGGGTGAAATTTTTGACTATGCTTACGATTGGTCTAGATTTAAGAACAGCCTCCCACATTAAGACTAAATATTTACTAGGCCTCCCAAAAATAGAAAAAAAATATTACTAATGGAATCATGATGTTATGAGCTGGTAGTTCATAGGCGCAAGAAGGAAGCTTTGATCCTGACTTTTAAATTATATGGCACACATCTTACACTAATATTTAGTGAGAATGAATTTATTCTTGTCACAGAAGCTACTGACATGGGTTAAATCACTCACTTCCTGACTGACGATGTATCTGACAGTTCATTCAGCCTGAGTTATACAAGGGCGATTTGACTACACAGGCACATTTCAGCTGATCATTATTTACCTTCATAAGAGGCCTGCATCATTACAAAACATGGCCCAAAGACTGGCCAGTCTTTGAGTGAATTTACATGCCACTTTCCTTTACACGTCCAAGCACAAACCTAAGTTTTAACACATAGGCTCTCTTTCTATTGCCGGGATTTAAAACTGGTATTATTGATTGATTTATTGATCAATTAATTGTGATTGCTGTAGCATTGAGGTATATTCCTAGCCATATTAATTTTTAATTTTGAGACAAAATCTTGCTAAATTGCCCAGGTGGGACTCCAATTTATGGCCCCCTAGCCTGAGCCTTCCAGAGTGCTGGGATTATCGGCATGTGCCACTGGGCCTGCCTAAAGCTGACTTTGTTCTGATTTCTCTTGATGTTTCAGTGTTGCTCACCTATCATTGTAGAGTTATAACTTCACAGGGTATTAGGACAGAAAAGAATTTAGAGACCTAACTTTAGGACCCAGCCAAGCCAACTGATTATTTTCATCAGCACCAGAAGGGAAAGCAAATGTGATTCTCCTCTCTTCTCATGGTCCATTTCTTCCAGCGCAGCTTCTTTTAGTTTCTCTGACTTTATTTACATTGTTTTTTTGGTCAGAGGTATAATCAGTGTGGCAAAATCAGATGAGTCTGAAGTGCTGTATGCAATCTGTTCCCCGGAACAAGCCTTAATGTATGTGTGGAAACTGGAATTTCCAGGTTCTCATCAGCAAGGTGTAGTACCTTGGGCCTTGGCTGTGCTGTTACCACTGTGGCTCCTGCACGTGGGAGTTGGCAATTTTAATGAAAACTCACACTGAGAAAGTTCATGTTTAGGGTACATATTTTTACTCCTTTTCTGCCACACTGTGACTTAGATTAAGTGATCCCTAGTAAATAATTTACACCAGAATATACTAAACCATTTGAACAAAATTCATAATTTTTATATTTAAATGTCATAAAAGACCTAAACATTGATTAACAAATTAGAATTTTTATGGAATAAAAACTCATCAAACTTTAATGAAGTTGCCTGGCAAGCGCAGGAGCCTGAGTTCAATCCCCTGTTCTGCAAAAAAAAAAAAAAAAAAAAAGAAAAAAAGAAAAAAAAAAGAGAGAAAAAAAGAAAAAAACTTTAACGAAGGAGAGCTATGACGAATGCTGAACTGATATTTTTGGAGTTGTGAATATTGCGTAGTAATAGACTATTTCATGTCATTGAAATAGAAAATACAATTTAGCAAAAATAAAAGTTAACAGTTTATAAAAATAGTCAAAGTAGGTGTGTGAGCGTAGTATCAGAAGACAGGCTTCCAGGAGTATCTGTGTTTATAGAGAAAAATGATGCAGTAGGAGGTTGGATATACCGAAAGAACAACACCTAAAGAAATAAACCCCGAAGCAGGCGTGCACAGTGCACACTGAGATGGTACAAGGTGCAAAGAATCTTAAATTTCTAGAAAAAAAGATAGATGTATCCATTTCCTTCCTTAGTTGCTGTACTTAAATTTTTACTCCACTTCTCAGTGTGAACTTTCAGGAAGGTCATCAAAGAATGTCAATATACCAAATTCCTTCCACAACTAATGTGACCATTGACATTACTGATCACTTCTGGAATTTTTTTTAGCTTCTGTGATGTTGCCATTGGCGGGTTTTCTCCTGGTCTTCCTTTTCCTTTACCCGCACCTTAAATAATAGTGCTCAATGTTCTATGCTTGATCCTTTTTCTTCTAACACTACAAAAAGTTACAGTCATATAATATGAATCAAATCACACATGAGCATGGCAGGCACTACTATTTTGATTTTGGCTATTTTCTAGGAATCCTGATTCTATTCCTAGAATTCTCAAAAATGCTTTAGGCAGTCACCAAATGGTCAGCTCATTCTTCTACATGAGAAGTAATGTTTTCCTCTCCAGTTTGGATGATATCATCTGGAATCATGACTCTACATTCCAGAAATCCTGGTGCTCATTTATTAATGCCTCTGATATTTTGCATAATGCTTGGAGAACATGGTTTGGATTGTATAAACATTTGAATAATCAAAAGGACTGGGGTTCAATCTCCAAAGTGCTGTGCCAGCCCCACCCCCAGGGCACACTGAGACAGCAACTGAGACTGGCTTGGTGGTGCACACCTGTGATCCCTGTGCTTGGGAGGCTGAAAACAGGAGAATCACTATGAGTCTGATCTCTGTAGTGAGACCCTATAGATCCTGTACTATATACATAAAATTTTTTTGAATAATAAATGCTAAAGTGTTACATTAGCTAATAATATCTGAGCATGATTTGACATGTCTTAAGAACTGAATGCAATTAAAATTGAAATGGAGTGATCACAGAGAATATATAAAATAGTGACCTTCCAAGGAGGTCTTTTTTTTTTTTTTTTTTTGTATTTTAGGGAAAGGTCTGCAGGGTGTTCAGGGTCACCCTACTAGATTGGACTCAGAGTGATTCTCCTGTTCACAGCCTCCCAAGTGCTGGGATTACAGGCACGTGCCACCACGCCTAGTCTCAATTGCTGTCTCAGTGTGCCTCAGGGGCAAAGCTGGCATGGCAGGCCTGGGGATAGAATCCTGGGCCCCTGCACCTGCTTGCAGGCGCTTTAATCTCTGGCCCACTGAAGAGGTCTTTTTATTTTGGAAAAAATGTTCTTTCTTAACAAAAATGATTCTTTAGTGTTACTGTCATGGAGCTGGTGTGGGTGGATAGCCTGCATACAATAGAAGGAAGGAAAAAGAGCCTTGCCTCTCCTCTACCCCCTTTTTGCTCTTGCTGTTTCTGCTGTCCTCTCCACCTTGAAGTGTTGCCTCTGCACCAGGCCACCCAGCCTTGGAGCCATCTAATTATGAACTGAAACTTCCACAAAATGTGACCTAATAAGGCTTTTCTTCCTTAATTTTGGGTGTTGGGTAGTTTGTCTCAGGAATGAGACAAAAGTAACTAAGACATTATAGACAGTGCTTCAAAGTGATACTTAAATTAGTAAACCTATATTCTCTTTCATAATAAGAAACACTTCACAGGGCTGTGGAAGCTTGCATTACAGGTTTGAGTAGTTGGTAGCAGGCCAATCTAGTGGCATACTTTGCTTTGACATAAATTATTATCCTGTGACCAGTGAGAATAAAATGTGCTATTTATTCCTGGCCAAGGTTAAAGTAGTGACATATAATTTTCACTGTGCTTTGTAAACTTTTATAAAATTTAAATTTTTGATAATCAGGGTTACAGCCTAGTATTTTTCTGAAAATTAAGAAATAAACCCTAAAATGTTTACTACAAAGATGCTTTCAAAAGAATATATATATATATATATATATATATATATATATATATTTGGTACAGGGTCTAACTACATAGTTTGGACTCGTAGTAATCTTCCTGTTTTCAACCTCCCCAGTGCTGGGATTGCAGGCATGCACCGCGTGCTCTGGGAGTGGGGCTGGTGCGGCATGTGGCGCTGGGGATTGAACATGGTCCCTGTGATTGCGTAAGGGAGGTGCTTAGTTCACTGAGCTACATTTATAGAAATAGACTAAAGTCGTACAAACTTTGAGCATAATTTTTCTCCTTCCTCATTGTCTTATTTTTAGCCTACTATACAACAAAGAAGTATTTTCCACTAAGGTAATGTTGCCTTAAGTTTATTGATTTATATGCTGTCTTTACCATTTTTTCTCTATTCCTAGAAAAATAAAGGATTATCTTGCCTGGAGTGCTAAATAAATGCTGGGTGTTAGAACTGTGCATTATAAAAGATACTTGGCTAAGAGGAGAAGTTTACATTTTTTTAAGGAATGAAACCACACGATATTTTTTAAGGGGCTGGTTTGAATTTCCAGTGGCTCAAATGTGACTCAGCAGCTCACACTGAGTTTACATTAGTGAATATTCCGTTTCAGGGCATAGTCAGACGACAATAGCACAGCACAGGGTAGAAGGGCCAAGGCGAGGAGGCCCGGTTAGGCGGCATTTTTCTGTAAAAGGTCACGTGATGAATATCGCGGGCTTCATGGGCTGTTCAATTTTTGTTGCCACTATTCAGTTCATCCATTGTAGTGCAAAAGTGTCTGGAGATGATACAGAAAACAGATGTGACTATACTCCCATACAATTTTATAAAAATAAATAGTGGCCTGGATTTGTCCTAAGGGTCATAGAGTGTAGATCCCTACTCCAGGGGTTTGGTTTTGGTGCTCAGCTAGTTTTCTTGACATTACAAATTGTCTTTTCCTCTTATTTTATTGCCTTATCCTCTAGTTTTACATTTTATGTTTGCATTTTCTTGAGTTTATTTTCTTTAATGTTTTGCTGTGAAAACACAGAGAATTTTTGTTGGGTGATTGTTTCTTCTCACAAGATTTTTCATTTGCTTTTTTTTTTTTTTGCAGAACCAGGGTTTGAACTCAGCCCTTGGCTTGCCAGGGAAGTGCTTATTCTACTGAGCCATCTCCCCGGCCCTCATTTGCTTTTTTGTATGTCATGTTTTTTCTTCTCTTTGGGTTTTGTTACGTTGGTTTGTTCTGACATAGCTACATTCCTCTGGACACATTGCATCTAATGAGAGGTTTGATTTGGGGGATTGTCTGCTGGGTGCTTATTGAGATTGCAGCTACTTGGTCTTTGTTGGAAGACCCCAGTTCATGGCTTTAAGAGTGGTACACTTTCTATGTCAAAGAGCAATCAAACTCATTGAGGATGTATTTCATTCTTGGACAAATTCTCACAGGCTTTAGTTCATTTTTCCTGTTCTTCATGGAGCCCCCCAAAATGTCAAACAAAGCCTGGAATATTTAACTCCTTCTGACATCGGGTGTTCAATGTATTGTTTCACTTTTCTTCAATTTGTTTTTCTTTTCCTTTTTTATTTTAGTTTTGAATGTAAAAGAAATATATTAATGGGAATTTTCTGGATTTTTTTGACTCAAAATATTAGCACACTATTGCTTTTGGTAGATTTGAGGATTAGTACATACTCTCAACTTTTTATTACTTTTTTGTTTGTCTGTTTCTGTCGTAAGCTAAAACTCTTTATTTGTTTGGTCACTGTGGAATTTTCTTCCTACTGTTGCTTTGCACATTGCCTATTTTCTATTTTGTCCTTTTGAGAGCAGTATCATAGGATGGGCAAAGCCACAAACTCGGGGTTACTGCCAATGGTAGGGGCAAATCTACCATTTATTAGCTATGATTTGTGCTTCAATTTCCACATTTATAAAATAGAGATAACAGTGACATTATTTTGCATAAAAGATATATTACTAGATGAGTTAAAATGTATAGAGTCCTTAAAGCAGTGCCTGTTATATACTTAGCACTATTTATTTATACTTTGACTATTATATAAACATTGGACTATGTGATTTTGTTACTTGGTTCACTCTGATACATTATTTCTGAAGTTCTATAGTAATTTTTACTAAACAATTAAATCTAAAAAGTTGATTAACAGGCTGTGTTAATTACTTACAGATATTAGAAAGTGTAGAAAAGAAAAAAAGACCATTAGCCAATTTAGTGGGTACTTGTACTTCTGGTTATAAGTTAAATGAACTCAGTTCAGCTGGGTGTAACCTTGGTCTCCTCTGTGACCTTGCTTGGCATGTGACTTGGCTCCGTTACAGTTCATATTTTCTACTTCATTTTTGCTTATCTCCCATAGGTTTTCTGAGTCTCTTTCCTGATCTTGTCTTTTGGTCACAAATACCTTTGTAAGAAAATCTTTTAGCACCTGGAAGGTGATGTCACTTCCAAGCCTTCCTATTTTTTGTGCATGTGGTGTGAACCTCTGTTTTCCTGGCTCTAGATAGCAGAGAGGCTGGTTATTGCTTGTTTATGCTTTCCCATAGAGTTTTAGATATAGACTTATTTTTATTTTATTTGTGGGCTTAGGGTAAAAAAGCCCATCAAAATCAGGAATACTGACTTCTTAGAAAACTCTTGCTTTGTAAAGATTAATGGAACTTTTTCAAGAAGTTGCACTGTGGACTTGGACTTGGAATTTATGTAGAGGAATCATTTTTTATGGATATTTAGACATCCTATCCCTATATCCTCTTACAATAGGAAGACTTTAAATATTGATATTATATAGCATAATTGATATTATATAGCAAAAAGAAAACTCACTTTATCTGTCTCTGACAAAAGTATTTTTCAGCAGTGTATATCCACTTTCTTACCTTAGTGGGACAGATGAAAAAATTGGCTTGAATCAGCATTGGCCTGAGGACCTTCCCTTAGCCAACATGTGAAAAATAATTCTCTTGATACCAGTTTATTTTCTACTAAAATAGATTTTATTTTTTCGTGGCAGAAAATTTGTTTCTTCAGCTCTGATTAATTGAAGGTTTGATATTTTTCTCTTTGCTCTTGTTTATGCTGCCACAGCATGGGGCGTGACCAAAATATTTGATCAGTCTGGGTCACTGTGGCTCATGAGGTTGGGTACACAGATAGAGGGCTAGATTTCCAAATTTGTGTGTAGCCAGTCTATGTGAGAACCAGATCTTTTCATGTCACATGTACTCCATGTCTCTGTGAACATGACAGCACTGAAAAAAATGAATTTATTTCTTTAAAGAAATTGTGCAGCATTTCAACTATTCACACTAATTCTAATAATAAACATAATGCGCTCCTGGGTTACTATTATTCAGATTTAGTACACTATTTGAGGACTTTTAAATCCTTAAAGATGCAGTTGTAAAAGACGGAGGTAGCCTTTCTCCATGCTACTCTTCCCTTCCCTCATTTCCTCAGAGCTGACTTTTCTGAAGATAGTATAAGCATCAGTTATATAATCCTGGGTGAAAAACTATCACTTCCAAACTAAGTGACTTAGCCAACACAGAGCTAGGAGTGTAGATGAGTTGTAGAGCACTTGCCTGGCCTCCCAGCTTTGATCTTCATCACTGAGAAGCAAGGTTGACCCACCCTGATTGCTCAGAAGACCTCAGGTCAGCTGAGTGGTTCTGCTGATCTGAGCTGGCAAGACTTACTTTTCTCAGGCTTGCTTGTGTATGTATGGCCACCTGGCCAGTCAGTGGGGTGCTGGCTGGTCTTAGCAGGGCCTTAATCACATGTCTGGCGGTTGGCTGATTGTAGGGTGGGGCAATGGGACTGTCTGGGTTGTGTGTTGCTCATCATTTGCCAGTCTAACCCAAGCCTACTCACAAGCTAGCATTGGGGTCTAGGAGGGAGAGCAGAGTGGAAGAGTACAGGACTTCTGGCAAAATGTTTCTCTCTGCATCTTGTGGGTAAAAATGAGTCACAAGGACACCAAATTCAAGGAATGGGAAAATAAATTTCACTTTTTGGTTGAAGGAGTAGTTAAGTATGGAAGGGGGAATGGGTTTCAATGAGAAGTGGAAAATTGTGACCAATCTGTGATTTATTAACATAGAATGTGTACCTTTTCTGTGCATATATTTTACATATTTAGTAGATGAGTTTAAATTTATAAATAATATTTTATATTATTGCTAGCACAACTAATATCTCATTTGATATATGCCTCTGAACATTATTTTCTTTAAATTCACAATCATGTTTTTGACACTTTTGATGAACTTATATAATATCACAATTCACTCACACACTTTTGTTGGTGGACATTTACTTTATTTTTTTTTCAAAATTTTATTGATAAACAGATAGCAATGAGACAGTTTCAAATCAAATCGGTAGTACAGTTTCAATAACTAACACACTGTATATATTCTTCTTAGTGGTTAA
>NW_004524950.1:344310-350537 GCF_000260255.1 Octodon degus | reverse complement strand
TATATTTGGTACAGGGTCTTGCTATGCAGCTCAGACTTGTAGTGTTCCTTCTGTCTGAACCTCCTCAGTGCTGGGATTACAGGCATGCCCCACAACGCCCTGCTTCTGTTTCTGGGTTTTTTATTCTATTCAGTACGTCCATTTTTTCATCTCTACACCATTTCTGCAAGGACTGATCAAAATACTTAGTGAACATTCAATTGTAAAAAGTATTATGGTAAAAGACACACTGCCGTGATCCCTCTCAAAGTACTCTCCTTCACTTGGAAAACTATTTGTCCCATTGTTCTTGTCACTTTCGGAAGCAGTTCTGGAAGTCCTATTTCATGAGTGTCTTTACAAGGAGTTATAAAAAGTAAGGTACATGCTGCTGCTGCATCCTGTCCGATGGAAGAGCAGGCTCATGAAAGCATCATGTGTGTCCTCATCCACTTTATTCATTGGATCCAGTTCCACACAACTACTGGGACTTCCTCAAAGTCAAAATGACCATGAAAGGTAAACATTTTGAATGAATTCAGGACATGACAATGAAGCCAAAGATATGGGACTGGGGAGATAGCTCAGTGTTCTAAGTGCCTGCATGGCAGTCACAAGGATCTGAGTTCAATCCCTGGTACTGGTGCATAGTGAGACCCTGTACCAAATAAATAAATAAATTAATTAATAAATTAATTAATTAATTTTAAAAATTAAATAAAAAAGATACTCAGGAAAGAGGACTCCCAGAATTGCTTCATAAAGTGACAAGAATGATGGAATTAGTGTGTTAGAAGTGAGGGGAGAATTTTAAGGGGGATCGATGGCAATATGTTTTTACTGTAATAAAATTTAAACATTCTCTGTAGCTTCTGATCACACTTGAGCACAGCTTTACAAAAGGCTTCCTCTTTGGTGGCAAAACATTCATCCTTAGTCTCCTTCAGAATTGTGTCAGCTCTTCTTAGCCTTTTTCTCTTTTTGATTTAGGAGCAGCCTTTCAGGTTAAAGGGTAGAAAATTCCATGAAAGAGCAAAAGTAGAACAAGGCAAGGGAGATCAAGGATGCAGGAGACAAGTTATAGTATTAAATAATATGGTGGAGGCAGGTGTCACTGAGGAGTAAGATTTGAGCAGAGACTTGTAGGAAGTAAATGAATTTGCCAGAGTTGGGGAGAAGAGTCTTCTAGGCAGAAAGAATAAGTAGTGCCAAGATTCTGAGACAAATGTGTTTGAGAAAGAGAAAGGGCTCCAGTGAGACAAAGAAAACGACAAAGGGGAAGTCCCAAGAATTGAGCTCAGACCGCTCACAGTAAGCCATTGTAGGGATGTTGACTTTGGTTGTGTCACTGCAGGGTTTTGAATAGTGTCGTAATATGATTTGACTTCAGCTTAAAAAGAATCATTCTTACACATGGAGAACTGCATATAGGAAGTAAGTAGAGGGTGGAGGTATAATAACAGGGCCAGTGCGATCATCCAGATGAGGGACATGGTAAACAAAGACAGTGGCAGTATAGTGTGAAATACGGCTGCGTTCTGGATATATTTTACAGGTAAAGTCAACAGAGTTTCTGCCACATTCATTGTTAGGCATGAAACAAGAGAGGAGTCAAGGATAACTCCAAGGACTTTGACGTGAGCAGCTGGAATAAAGAGGGGCTAGTAGCCGATCGAGGGAAGACTATGTGAGGAGCTGTTTTAGATGAAGACATGGTTTGGGCCATGCTGAGTTTGAGATGTCTGTTGAGAAGAAATGAGTCTGGAGTCTGGGTGGAGGGGAGGTTGAGGATGGGATATAAATTTGAGAATGATCAGTATATATGTGGCATGTAGTGTGGCTATCAGATGCACTCATTTTTTCATAAAGTATCCCAAGACTAAACTTCTGCTCCTCTTCCTCCTCCTCCTCCTCCTCCTCCTCCTCCTCTTCCTTCTTTTTCTGGTGCGGGGTCTCACTATGCAGCTTGGACTTGTAGTAATCCTCCTGATTTCTACCTCCCTAAAACTGGGATAACAGGCATGCACCACCACGCTTGGACTCTAAACTTCTTGCTAAGTTTGCATTAAGAAACTTTCTGGAATGTTCTAAGATGGATTGTGGTATACTTGTGTGATTATAAATATACTAAAAGTCATTGGCTTATAAATTAAAACAAGTAATGTTTATTGTATTGTAAATTATACCTCAATTTAACAGACTTAGCTATTTTTATAAGGTATAAAAAAAATCAAAGAGTTGAGGGTAGTTAGCAAATGATATTTAAGGAGGGTCAATTTTTAGGAAGTAAAACCAGAGACCATAGGGTCCTGGGAAACATTTCGGTATAATTCTCCTTTTTTTTTGTTTTTCCTTTTTTTTTTGGGCCTTTTTATATTTTCACAGCTAAAACCTGATGGGAGAAATTAAAATTGTATTAATTGTACTTATGGAATATGTTTCTAATGTTAACTTTTTTTCTAATATTAACATTCTTATTCTGTTGGTTTGTTTTGGAGCTAGCAAATAACTTAAGTTTTGCTAGATAGAATTCTCTCAGACTAAAACAACTGATAAATGTTGGGGAAAAAATAATGAGAAGGGGGAAAGGATGACTTTGTGTGGAGGAATTTTGCTAGGAAGGGCTCTGTCGGTGAGAACAGAGTTACCTGTGTGTTGCTGTACTCTGGCTCATGCCCAGATGCCATTGTGGCTGGCTGTCTTTGTAAGCAGAGAAGTCAAGACTGCGACATTACAAAGCATTGAATATCCTGTAGATATTCAATGTTTGCACATCCTGTAGCAATGACTTTTTAAGCCTTTATAGAGAGGCCTAAGACATGTAAGTTATGCTTCGTGACCTTAGAGATTGTTAGAGTAATTGCTACTAGTAGATGTCTATCTTTTAATATAAGGTGTCCAGTAGCATTATGCAAAGCAGTGCAGGGCTTGAGTCATTGCTTTAAAGGAGCCTTCACTTTAAAGGGTTTGGTGTGTTGTGCAATCCGTGAAATCATTTCTTGGGGCGTATTTAGTAAGACAGGATTACAGAGAAGGAAATACAGTTCCCAGTATGAGAAGAGTAACTTGTCAGCAAGTACATTGTTTCATTTTTTTTTTCTTCATGCTGAGGAATTATGTAGAAATTTGAAGCCCAAGTCAGGAAAATTAAAAATGATTTAAGAATGTTGAAATACAAAATCTAAAAAGTGAGGGAGCAAATGTATCCTGGGTGGCACAATAGATCATAAATTTGGTCTTGAGGATGATCTATGTGAATCAAAGATCTAAGATGGACCAAGTAATTTCATTTAGATAAGTAGAGTTTGGAGCATAATTCATTTTAATTGCTGCATTAGTTGGGAAGGTAGTGTTTGCTTTGGTACACCTCACTTAAGACGTTCAAAGCTATCAATTTCCATGGATCATTTGGTTAAGTGGAACATTTATTGGCTAATCCACAGACCACAGGAGCACTTAAAAATCAACTTGAATATATTGCTGTTGTATTTTATCTGGTGATCAGATCACAGCTTGAGGAGGATTTGACATCAGGGAGTGATTGGGGATCTGATCTCCTAGCCGTTGAGGCAGGATCCATGTGGGATGGAAGTTGGCAGGAAGAACTAGAAGGGCTTGATTGGCTGGAAGATGTCTCTGGTAAGATGACAACCTATAAAGTGGGTTCCTTTTGAATCATGGTGATTTCATTCTGTTCCTAAAGAGATGGGAGGGGCACTTGCAGAGGGACCATGCAGGAATCAACCCAGAGACCTGGATGCTACATTTCCTGTGGGAATTATCCTCCCAGTGGCACTTGACTTATAAGTGGATTTCCTCTTCTGTGGAGGCTGCACTTGACCACCTGTGGGTCACTTGAGACCAAGTCAGTGGGGTCAGGAGTGGGCACAGGGATGGTGGATGGGGGTAGCTCTTCACTCATTATCCACTTCAAGTATGTCATGGAGTATCACCCACGTGCTGAGACTAGTAGTACTGGTAAGGATGAAAACCTAGGCATGGATCTTATCCTCATTAGTTTTGGAAATTCATGTGGAATGAGAGCCTGGGCATTGGATTTGGTGATGGAACACAATGGAATGTGGTGGAAATTGGTTGAGCCTAAGGGTTAGGTGGGCCAGAGGTAGCTGAGAGAAGAGAAAGAAAAGGAAATAGCCATATTCGTGACTGTTTTATTTCCTGTTTCTCATTTAATTGTGCCTCTTCTTATTTTTGAAATAAGCTTCTAAGATTTCCTTAACATTGTCTTTTACTTTAATCCTTTCTCCTCCTCTTTTAAGACCTTCATTCTAGATTTTGATAGACTATTTTTACTTACACTTTAACAATTAGATTTTTTGTTAAGGCCATGCTAGAAAGTGGGACATTTCCTTCTGTGTATTTGGATAGTGTATTGTGCTTTCATCTGCCCTTTGAATTTGATTTTTCTTTTATGTGTCATCATGTGCCACAGTTTTTTTTTTTTTTTTTGATACCTCAGGCCGTCCAGTACTTTTACCACTAATCTTACTTCAGTTACTTTTGAATTACTGCGTGAGATTTCACAGCTCACTCATTTTTCTTCTTCTACAAGGAGTTTCAGTTGCAAAGATGAATTTTTCATCACAGTCTCTGAAGAACTGAGTGGTGCTTGAGGAGCAGCTCTTCTGATGGGGAGTGGCCAGCCTGTGTAGGTCTAAGCAGCAGCCTGTGTAGGTCTGAGCAGCAGCCTGAGCCATGGTCTTTCCTGCAGCGTATTGGGAACACATAATGTGAAACATGAGGCAAACATGAGAAGTGAGTGGAGAACTCTTGGCTTGTTTGCCACTTAGTCACCCACAAGAGGTTGGTGCATCAGTGTTCTAGTTTGTATCTAGGTGTCTCCCCAAAGCCTCATGCAGTCATGGGGCAGCTTCCGGAGTTTGCGTATGATTCTTGATCCAATGCTGGAATTTTGTGAGTGCCCTGGGGTAGGTACTCTGCATTATGGTATAAGGAGGGCAGAGAAGCTCGCTAGCTGCCGGAGCTGCTGCCACTCCCTTTGCTCTCTGCTCTTTGCTGCTGCTGCCATGAATGGCTACCCTCTGCCATGGAGCCAGCTGAACATGAGCTGAAACCTCCAATGACTGTGAGCTAAATAAACTTTCCCTTCCTTCATTTTGCGTGTTATGTAATTTTGTCCCAGCAATGAGAGAAGTGTAACTGAGAGGCTAGCAACACTCGTCTTCTCTCGGAGGTCCTCAGTACATAAGTAAATGCCCTTCTTAATATAGAGGACAGATTCCTATTCTCTGCCCTGCCTGCTGAAGAATTGCTTCTCTGTGGCCCAGATGCCCAGCCTAATTTCTCTGGCTCAATCTCCTTTCTAAACTGACTCCATGACTTACCTACTCCTCACCCTTAAGAAAGCAAGTATCAGGCACCAGTTTTCTCAAGATTACTGAAGCTCTAACTTGTTCCCACACATTTCTCAAAGTTTCTGCTATTATCATTATCTTCTGTTTATACATGCTTAATACCAAATGCTTGAGGCCAACAGCAAGCCCTGGCACTGCATCTCCTGGTTGCTGTGGCTCAACCTTTTGAAATCTCATAGAACATGCCTGTCAGTCACTGTGCTTCCTGGTTCAGATGTCTTGGCTGCTCTGGGGAGGAAATCAGGTTAGTGCTATGTAGACACTGAGCATTTGTGTGCGACAAGATGGGGCTGTTGCCTCAGCATGGATGAAGTGAGCCTGACATCTCCGAAGGAGTCTCAGTGGGAAGCGGAGGTACCATAACATCAACTCATCTGTAAGAAGTGCACAAGACCAGCCAATCTGACTTGCTGCGCTCTAGCCTTACTCCCAAGGAATTGAATCAGTATATTTTGCCATCCTGTTTCTCATTTTGTTAGTTGTAGAGTACCTGTGATGGCTGTTATAATAAACATTTTCTCTTTCTGCCTGGAAATCATTTCTGGTCTCCTATAGGATATGAACGGCCACAGCCAGGCACTTCACATTCAGGAGGCCCTCAGTACTCCCAGGCAGTGGCTAGGCCAGTGTTGTTCTCATGGCCAAACTGTATAATTATCACAGCAGGCCAAATGTATTCAAGGTTTTTCATGATACTGTATTTTCTGGTTTAATGATTCAGAAGCTGGATTTATATATTTTACTCTTTTCCTCCTTTGCCACTTTCTTCTTCTTCTTCTTCTTCTTCTTCTTCTTCTTCTTCTTCTTCTTCTTCTTCTTCTTCTTCTTCTTCTTCTTCTTCTTCTTCTTCTT
>NW_004524950.1:342602-344210 GCF_000260255.1 Octodon degus | reverse complement strand
TCCTCCTCCTCTTCCTCCTCCTCCTCTTCTTCCTCTTCCTTCTCCCCCTTCTCCCCTCCTTCTCCTCCTCTTCCTCCTCCTCTTCCTCTTCCTCCTCATCCTCCACCTTGTTCTCCTTATTTTATTTATTTATTTTTATTTAGTACAAGGTCTACAGGGTCTCACTACACTGATTGGACTTGTAGTGAGCCTACTGTTTTCAAGTGCTGGGATTATAGGCCTGTGCCAACATGTCCACTCTCAGTCTCAGTCTCAGTCTCAGTGTGCTTGGGGGGTGGGGCCAGCATGGTATGCCAGAGATCGAACCCCGTCCCTGCACCTGCCTAAGCAGGTGCTTTAGTCTGCTGAGCTCTCCGGCTGGCCCTCTTTTACCAATTCCTTATCTGATCTTGGCCATATAACTATTTTTTTCTATATAATTTAATATTTATTTACTTATTCTTAATGTTATTTTTTTTGAAACTATGACTTACTAAATGATGTAGATGGGCATAAAATTTGTAATCCTGTTGCCTCTGCTTCCTGAGTAGGTGGGATTACAGGTGTGTATCTCCAGGCCCAAATTTTGGCTATTCAGGTTTTTCAACTATAAAATGTGAATAGCAATTAAGCTTGCTATGCTTTCCTGAAAATAAGACCTCTCAGAAAATAAGACCTACCTTGTTCTTATTTTTCGAGAAGCTGGGTTGTGTTATTGAGATTAAGGAAACTAAAGCTCAGAAGCACCTACAAAATCCTTCACATAGTAAATGCTCAATAATTGTGGTCTGTCACTATTAAAAGTAAAATACTAATTTTAAGTAACTCTTTTTTTTTTTTTTTTTTTGGCAGAACCGGTGATTGAACTCAGGCCCTTGTGCTTGCCAGGGAAGCACTTATTCCACTGAGCCATCTCCCCGGCTAAAATACTAATTTTAATGCTCTGTTACACTGTAATAGAAGGCAAGAACTAGCTGAATGAATTTTCTGAATTGTGTGAAATTTGGATTTTTTTCTCCAGGGGTAACCTTTTTCATAAATCTTGTAATATCATGGGGGGAGAAGCTATTTGGAATGGCTACCTCTGAATTATGAGTTTGAGAATACCAACAAATGACTTTTAGATAGCTTCAACTTTTTTTTTTTTTTCATGTCAAGAAGTTTTAAATGGGTGCCAGGGAGATAGCTCAGTAGGATAAACGCTTGCCTGGCAAGTGCAAGGGCCTGAGTTCAATCCCCTGTTCTGAAAAAAAAAAAAAAAAAAAAAAGGGAAGGAGAAGTTTTAAATGCAGATAAGAGAGTATCAAATTGAATTTTTAAACCTGGCTGAGATTTTTAAATCTTTGTCCCAGAATTTAAAGTTAACATGAGGAGAAACTTAATTCTTAATTCTGGACAGTATTTTCTGCATGGAGATGCATCCCAGAATCTGTTTCTGTGTTTCAGAACCAGCCCTGTATGTTATCTTGCTACCCATAAAAATAAGCACACATAACCTGCCAAGCCATTTCTTAAAAAGGTGCCTGGTGGATAATTTTGATGACCAACTAAGATCTGATTCGTTCTCCCTTCCTTTCCCTTCCCTTCCCTTCCCTTCCCTTCCCTTCCCTTCCCTTCCCTTCCCTTCCC